>NW_028279610.1:0-39196 GCF_059751315.1 Micrasema longulum
TCTCGTCTCAACGATTGGTAATCTAGCTTTAATATGTAAATGTTATTAACTATAAAATAATAACTTAATTTTGTAAATGGGGTCAAAAATTCCAATCGTCCATGAGCTTAGTAGCTGCAAGAGGTGCTGTAATCATACTTATTTTTAGTATAAACATTAAATTTTTATCTCATTTTTAAAAATGTATAAATGTGGACTGGATTTCTTACCGTCCACGCGCTCTGTGGCTGCAAGACGTGATGAAATATTTATTTATTGTCCAGCGCCCTTAACGTTACTTTCACAAAAATGGCGCTATCCTTCTTCTTCTTCCAAGTCGGTCCCTCAATGCTAAGGATCGTGATCACCATGAACACTTCTGATTGGTCTGTTCTCAGCCCGACGAACTGATTCATCAAATTTTATCCCCGTAGCCACCTTTATTTGGTCAGTCCATCTATATGGGATTCTACCCCGGCTTTTTCTACCTTCAACTCGGCCAGACATTATTGCCTTTTCTAGATTGTCTGGCTCACGTCTAGCAATATGTTCAAAGAAAGACAGTATCCTTCTCAAACACACCACTGATAGACGAGTTGTTATATGGAGCTCTTCCAGTATCGCTGCATTTGTTCTTCTGGTTGTCCAAAGCACACGCATAAACAACATAAAGTCCAAAAAAAAACAATAGTAAACAAAGACGAATAAGTCACTAATGTATAACTTCTTGGATTATAAAGTGTTATTTGTGTATTAAAGTCCAGGTTCCGACCCTCATGCATGGGAGCGAGTTGTAAAATTGGAAAAACAAAGATTAAAGTAGGCTAAATGCTATCGAAATGCGATATCTCAAGCAAATGTGTGGTAAAACTATGCACGATGTGTGCACAAATGTCACGTTTTGTACATTATGTAAGGATGAGATGAGCGTTATCTGAGTTCTATGTTTTTTTTCATATTTTTTTTATATTTATAAATCATATGACACAAAGTATTTTACAAATATAATACGTTGAATTACATTCTCAGGAGTTACAACAACTCAATTCGGGACATAAATAATATTCACATATAGAAAATAACACATATTGAGAACAAAAAAGAAACAAAGCAAGTTTAGCACCTTTATAACTAAATACAGCACAACAATATATACGCCAAAAACCTTTTCTTACACAAGCAGATATATATTCATATAAAAAAACGCTTTTTAGAATTCAAAAAAGTAGTGAATCTACTAAGGGAGATATGGTCATTAACATCACAAGCCATGCAAATGATGCTGCCATAGTGATGATGAGAACATATCCATCTCTGTTTTTAAACATCTGGATGCCTAAAGAATGTCGTATAGTACAATCAACATATGATTATTGGAAACATAATTTGGATATATAAAACGTGTGTCAAACCAAATCATGGTGTATACAACAGAGGCGAGGATAGATAGAGAGAAAATAAAAAATACGAAAAACCTAGTAGAAAAATTAAATAGAAAAATGTTGGTTTGGACATCTAGAGCGAAAGCACGGCTTAAAACATTTACGATGTGAATGTTGATGGATGCAGAAATGTACATGGCAAAAGTCAGAATAATCGGCGCGTGTGCATGAGAAGATGCATGAATGTAGATGAAGCGGGATCTGTATACAAAAACAGAGTGATATGGCGTTCTACCTTCTCTTCCGAAAATGCTTGACGGGTTGTTGTTGTGGTTGTTATATCAATAAATAAATAAAAATAAAGAAATTACTAAATACGTAATGGACAATGTTCCCCGGAAAGAAAACATACTCGTAGTAGAAGACCGCCAAATGATTATAATATTCATATTTCCTGAAAATTATTCTTCAGCGCAGGTAATACGGACGCCGACGCCATCGAATAAGGAAGTGTGCTAGACGACGCCGGACGTCGCGTTGAAAGGCGTCGACGCCGGAATACAAACGACACATATAACTTACGATATTCCACACTACGTGTTTCACACAACGAAAACTCAATTTCTGTGGTAATAATATAATAACGCAAATCGTAGACGTATTCATACAACGATAGTTTCATTCTGTAGTTGGTCCCAAATATGTTTTAATGAATTCATTTTTGTTTAAGGGAAAACATTGTTTTTGCATTTACTATTCGCTCAAATAATTCAAATTTCAGACCATTCTCTGAAATAGGAATACAAGTTTCGGGGCCTTTTAATAACCCAGTAAATTTTTAAGGTGGGGCTTAACTCAACCGAAATATGAAAAGTAAATTTATCTCTAAAGCTACTGTTGCTGTATATTATTCCCCTGCCTCATGTGAATCCTCGTTTCGATCCACGGCAAGCAACAAACGCGACTTTATGGAGTCTCAGAAATCTCAGTAAAGTTAAGCATGGAGACACGGGAAGATCCCATAAAAACAAAGACACTGACTTAATTATAAATATGATTGTCATAAATATATATATATATATATATAAATATGTATATATATATATTTATATATATCAGCAGTAAATATAATGCGATGTTAAATATATTAAAAGTTTACTTTTACAAATGTACTCAAAAATTATACATTACCTCACATAATATTTTTATTTATTTTTTACATATTTATTACAGCAATTTACAAGTTATTATTTATACAACAAATTAATAAAGTAGTAGAGGTAAACATACATATTTTTTTATTTTTGCTGTTGGTTCATCTAAACTGCCTTACTAGGGATAGCTTCCCCGCTCTAAGGCAGTAAATTATGTAATTTATAATAACATTAAAAAGTAATTACAGTTTTATTATTATGTGTGCTTTTTCAGTCTTAGAAGTAAAAAATAAATACACAGTGAAAACATAATTAATACCATAATCTCTATATCCTAAGTCCTAAGTCATTACTAGAAAAACAATAAATCAGCTTACGCCCTTCTACATCGGACAACAATTTATCTGACTCCCTCCAACCAATATGGATAAAAATTGCAGTCAACACCTTCCTCAGCCTGGCAAAGCACAAATTCTAGAGTTCTCAGGCACTTTACTCTGATGCTGCAAAAATAATGAATAATTGACATGACTTTCGGTCAAAGAGAATTGGTCTTCTACACGATTAAAGTGTTCGACGTACTTACATTGTCCATACGAATAATTAGTAAGTACTCACACTATAAAATTGCTTTCATGAAGATGATAATAGAGGTGGATTGCCTACGGATTATTGATTGGATCAGTCCAAATGGCAATAGTTTTTGTTAAAAACAAACATCCATGTAGGTAGATAGAATTAGAGAAGAAAACAATGGTATTTGTAGTAATTGAATGAATTTAGTAATCAAATCAATCATTGATTTCTGATATTCCATAGATAATAGAGATTGGCATTTTAGTTATTGTAGTCTCCAGTTACCTTAAAAATTGGTATCCTGAGAGGGGTCGGATGGCCATAGAAATCGGATGAATGTTAGTTTATTTAAAATCAATAAATTCATGAGAGGGGAAGTGGCCACGAAATTAGGATAAATATCTTATCTCCAAATTAATAGATAATGGGAGGGGGGTTGTCCACAGATTTTCTAAGATTTGATGGGTACTACTCCGCCCTCTTATTTGGTTTACCCATTTTTTTTCATTTTAGAGGGTCGGGTTGTGCCCGGATCTTGAAAAAAATGTAAGTAGCTGTCCCCCTATATCCCATCCCTATTACTATATTTGCAATCAATCGAAGATACTAACTTTAACACGTGAAACAATTACTTATTAATTCAATTGCGCAAATACTGATTTATTCAATTGTGCAGTTACCAATTTGTTCGATTCTGCCGTTACTAATTTATTCGATAATTCATTCGAATAAATTGCTATATTTGGACTTACCTTCGAATGAATTTAGTGATCAAAGTCATTTGATTATTTTTATTCCAATGAATCGTCTAGAAAGATTGTCATCAGTCATCAGAGAGCGTCTGGATATAATAACAACGTTTTTTTTTAAATAATTTTTGTAAGTACCTATTTTTGTATTTTTTTTTTACCACAACAGGCCAGGAGGCTCAATTACATCACAAATAATCCAGGCTTGAGAAAAATCACATTTTAATTTTTGTGTTCTCGCCGGGAATCGAACTCGGAACCTTCCGCGCGCGAATCAAGAATCTTGACCACTACTACACTAATTAGTTAACGTTTAATTCGTTGTTTATTATAATTTTTTTGCCTTTTATTTATCTAAATAAATACATCAAAAAGGTGGAAAAGTGTGAATAAGTATTTTTTTAAATATGTATATATTTAGGGCATGCTTCAAAATTACACAAAATGTATCCTTGGGCACGGGAAACCCCAGACAGGAAACATTATTTTTACCGTATTTTGCGAACGATAAGACGCATCGGACCATAAGACACACCCCCTATCATTTTTTAGAGAAAAAAAATGATTTGGAGGATAAGACGCATCGTACTATAAGACGTTTCCTAATTTTTAGTTGAATTTTCAGAGCAAAAAAGTCCGTCTTACAGTCCGAAAAATACGGTTATAAAAAAATATTTAAAAATTGTAAAAGAACAAATAAATAAACATTTAAATATACATCCTGCGAACCTTGCCGACAACTAACACTGGTGTGAACCAACACAACTTACACCGGTGGCACCAGCAGTTGGCTCTCGGCTATAAAACAAGAGCTGGATAAAGTTTTTATGGCCATTAAATACGGGCTCAGAAGAAAGCCATCATAACTGTAATTGCAACGAAAAGCCCATTAAGCCGATACAGCGCGCCCTTACTACATTGCCGCAATTAAAACTTCCACAATTGGTCGCGGACAATTTCCTACATTCGGCCGTTACTGGAATGGCCGAATCGTGTTAAGTTTCAAAATAGTTGCTACTTTAAGAAAACTTCTATTTTAATTGTTAAAATTCACAGTCCGGAGGAGTCTGGATAATTTGAGAATATTTTGTCTCCAATTTGAAATAACACAGACAAACTAGACTTACTTTTTTTTATTACACATTCATCGTCGTATTACTATTTTAAGTCTTATTTTTTATTTATTAGATTCCTCAGTTACCCACATGCAGCGGCTTGGAAATCAATGAAGTGATGATTCAAATTTATTTTATACCTCCGTGCTGATGATCAAGTCCAGTGTGCTGGAAAATAATCAATAATTGCGTTTTTTTATTACTTTTATCAAACTACGGGCAGGCAGCTATTTCACTTCCTATATGAGTATGACCAATTTGTTTTTGAATGTATTAACAGATGGGGCTACAACTATTTTTCAGTCCATTCCAAGTATCCACAGATCTGCCATTGATATAATGTTAAGCTGGATTGAGGTTTAACTTTGGCCGCTATAATTTCATAAAATGTCCTATCAGATGTGTATGACGGTTTTTTTTTTTTGAATATATATTAGGACCCCTGTATTTAGAAGCCTTACGTGTCATGTACAAGGCTAAGGTAATCGGAAAAAATCGTTTTTGTTTGTCTTGGAAATAGGATGTTCGATCACTGATTTTGGTTTATTACCTTTATGAGTCCAATCACCATTGTTGCAAAGTTCAAGAACAATGGCGCGTGATAACTACTTTTTACTACAGTGTGGATATCTGATAAGGATATTCCATCTTTCCTGCATTCTGCTTCAAGATTATGGCGTTGTAAACTGAAAAATGGGCACTGAAATAACAGATGTTCGATACTCTGTGAAGAAATATCATCGCATGGACAACAGTCATCATTCCTTAATTTAAACCTATATAGATAACTTCTCATAGCTCCGTGTCCAGTTAAAATTTGGGTCTTACTTAGTTTGTGTATTACGGTTCAATATAAAAATTTCGTCCAATTTTCGTTCAAAATATTTATTAATTTAACTTTTTATATACATAGACAATTTATATAAAGGTGGGCATATTGCCTTAAGGTAATTTATTCCTACCTACCCGTTCGGTTTGAGAAAATTACATGAACATGGACATACATATAAAGAATCTTAAAATTTTATCCAAAATAAAAATAAAAAAAAACTTAGAATCAACACTATACTATAAAGAGAAAAGAGAAGATGGGACGGAGAGAAGAAGGAGAAAGGAACAACTCAATTATTTAGATAGTGACATTTCAATCTTGATTGAAATGTAAATAAAAAAGGGCCTTTCCGACATTCTACAATCGAGCGACTACTACTGTGAAAGAGGAGGAAAAAATATTAGAACGGTGAATGGGTTTTAAAAGATTACCCTCGTTACTAGAACCGAGAGATAGTCCATGTTGTGATAGAGGTTGGAAGAGCTGTCTTAAACAAACAGGTGAAGTGGGATTATTAAAAATTTTGTGAAGAAGTGAAATAATGTAAATGTTTCTTATGTGCTTGATACAGAGCTAGTGTATTTGCGTGCAATATTTGCTTTATTTTAAATACTGAAATACCCAAAATACTTAAGCTGACTTTTACAAATTTCAATAAGGTTACCTTTTTGCTCTTTTCTGTTCTAGTATGGCCAGGTCAAGCCTCCGAAGTCTTTTGTCATATGAAAGCGGAGTGATTAATTTGATTTTCACTGTTGTGTTTTTTTTGTTATACAGTCATTTATTTATTTTACTCATTTATTTGGATTTGTAAAATATGTACTGTATGTTCAAGTAATTGTGTAAAAGCCCTAAAAGCATTGACAAATAAAAAAATAACATCTGATAGATGTTACCGCAGATAAAAATAAGATTTTTTACATCACTTTACAGTCGACGTAAATTTATTACTAGCAGTATAAATATTCATCTTGCAAACAAATAATCGATACACACTGCAATTGCTATACCAAATCTATGTCCTATACACCATTAAGTATGAACAATGGGATAATGTCAATGGGGTTGAACGGATTATGTAATTATTACCAAACTTTAAAAAAGCGGTAATTTAAAAATTCCGTCTTAACCCATTTGAAATATTTTCAATGTCAATCGAATAATAAAAAATGAAATAAATTATGATTATCGCAAATTTTTTTTAAAAATAATGATTTAATTTCACTTTTTAAATGTTTGCTTTTTTGGGTTATAAAAATTGATTTTATATATTTCAATATGTTTTTTTTGTTTTATGGCCATGGAAGTAGTTACAAACCAGTTTTTTTATCTTTTTTTTTCGACATTCGTAAATAAAATATTTCAGTACCGTGTATTGGAATTTTTAAATCAAAATCAGTAATTGATTTGGGGCCACTAATTTTTATTATTTTATATTTAACAACAAAAACAACAAATTTGACATTAAAATTATTTTGCCTTATTAGAGCACATTCAAACAATATAAAAAATGGCACGTATTGGTACTTTACCTTTTAATTGCTATGTTATGTCCCGAAATTAGTTCTACGTAAAACATTTTTTTTAAAGATATAACCAGCTAAGCCTCTATTGTAAAGACTTCTCAGCAAGTGAGGAAGAGAGAATATAGAAAAAAGTTATAAAAAACACACCACAATACCCAGAACAATAAAGAAAAATCTTTGATGGATTTTTTTCATGAAACCCGCTACGCCACGGCAACAATTGGCGAGACAATATTATTTCAAATCAATTAATTTATTAAAAAAAGAACGAGTACGTTTCAAACATAAATTCAAGACACATATTATTTTTATAAATACATAAAACAGACTCTTGTCAAAGGAGCGATGTTGATCAGTATGACGGTAGCCCTTCCAACAGGTGAAACCATCGGCTGGTTGGTCTTGTTTATCGGAATATGAAACAATCTATGCTGACGCTGTTCTTGGATAATTATCAGGAACATGCAAACCAATGCTCATCATTAACTCAAAATTATCGACCAACCGCGCAACAGTTGATATGAATGTTTAGTCGAATACACATTTCTTCTAGTCTCTTAACTGTTGTAGCCAAGCATACCCTGGAGAAACTCGATTGAATAGAGCCAAGAATAATACACGCACTCTCTTATGTAAAGAAATCACAGAAACTTCTTTTGGATTTTTTCTGTCATAAGAGAGCACTTCAGTTTATGTGGCCTCCAAAATGTCCAGCCACTCTAAAGTTTATTTTACACCGAGGAGTTGTAAAGAGTTTTCAGTACGCGGGTATCTTTTAGAACCCTCTTCATCATCTTCATTGCTTTACCACTGATAGCCTCTATGTTATCATGAAACGTCAGGGAGCTCACAAATCTAGCGCTCAGATCCTGAACATTTTATGTTCATGATGACAGGCGGACACCAAGAAAAATAAAGTGAAGAGCATAGGCAAACAAAAGAACTGTTAAAAATTATAAAAAATGATGAGCCGGCGACAATCCCTCGATAGAACATGAATGAAAAAAGTGGGATATAGAAAAAAGTGGAAACGTTTGGAAGAGGCGTTTATCCAGATGTGGACAAAACAATACTAAAAAATAAGAAATACACATGTAAGCATCAAAATATTTTTTTTCTGTCATCTCCAACTGGTAAAAGAGCTCCCCGCATCAACAAGCTAAAAATCTTACAAATGAATGTGTATATTTTATTTTATTTATTTAAATCTTAAAGTAGGGCACACATATCATACATATTGTTATGTGTGTTCTAATAATAACATTGCAAATATATTTAATTTATAAATTGTTTATCACATATGTCTTGACCATTATTTTAAATTTTGACATTTTTTTTTCTTCATAAATATTTTTTTCCATTTCGTAATACTTTTTAATTGCTTTAAATAAAATTGAATTTTGTGACTTTGCCTTTTTCCTAAATGGAAGTCTAATTTTGTTCTTTTCTCTAGTATGTGATCGTGTTCATGCTGGTTCCGATCAATTTTTTTTCCAAAATTCTGTTTTTTTATTAGAGTTTATAATTTTATGAACAAATATTATTGTATTGTAAAATATTCTTTGTTTATATGTTAATAATTTCATTTCATTTACCATCGACTTTACCCTCATATATCTATTTTTTTTTCAAAATGATTCTAAAGGCTTTATTTTGTAATACAGTTAGTTTATCTATGTTTTCTTTGTTTGATAAAAATAAAATGCTACTACAGTAGTAAGTTATATTTCTCATGTTTTTAATAAATTATGAATATTCGCTAGACAGAGCTAACCCTAAGTAATGTTTGCATTCAGAGCTTAATCCTTAGGAATACTTTAGGCGTCTGGGTATGTTTGCATAATGCGTAATATATAATGCAAGGGTTGATTGCTAATCACTCAAAGTTTGTTGTTAATCTTTAAATCTAATCCATGCATTAAATTAAGCTGTTGCTTACAGTTTTAACACTTCAATTAATTACAGAACACTGTAGAATACATATTCATTAAATATTATTATAATACGTCGATAATCTATCAACCAGTATGTATATTAATTAATCCAGAAAAAAACTTTATTTTTTATTTTTTTATTTTATTTATTAATTTACACGCCCTACGGGCTTTTACATTTATTAAAAATTACATTCAAGTGCAGCAGTGAAACATAAGTATGTAAATTTAGTTAAAATTAAAGATAACATAAGAAAAGCTAAAAGATACAAAAATAAGTCAAAATCAGGAAATGTACCAACATAGGTATAGGGTACATAAAAAAATATTTAATAAATTTATATATGAAAACATACACACATACATATACATATATATAAGTTTTTACATTATTATAGAGATACATGAGAAAAAAAAATAGTAAATAAAGAACAATATTAAGAAATTTTATACAAATTAATTTATAACCTTTTGAATACTTAACCTATATTTATATAAAGACTGACGAAATATATCAACTTCATCATACTCATTACCTAGCCGATGTAGTCTAGGTATTGGTGAATTGTAATTGTATTGGTGAATTATGAGATACTTATAAAAATATTAATTAAATTTCTTAGTTTCACTGTATTATTTCGATCATTATTTAACGAGCGCTTTTAAGGGATCTTTATTCGGTCATAAAAAAATCCCAACAAGCCTTATAAAGTGGCTTAGTGGAATTTCAGTTGTTTAATATTGAAACGTTAAAACTGTGTAATGTATCTTTGGCCTCGTGGTGTAGTGGTCAGCCTATTTGCATCCCCTGCAAGAGGTCTCGAGTTCGATTTCTGACATGGATGACATAAAATATTCATTTAAAAAGGCGTTTTTATGCTAGAATATTTCGCAGTCCCTGGACTGGCATCTGAAGCGTACAACTGATCATCTTACTTGCATGCAACAAAAATGATCAAGATACGATGCGATTGATTTACCAATGCAATGCCCTATGCACCATAAGGTGCGGAAAGGGAATGATGATGATGAATGTGTCTTTATGTTTATAAATATGTTTTTTTTTAATAAAAAAAAAAACTAAACCAAAAAATGAAGCAATTAAAATAATTGAGTATGGAGATTTATCAAAAAATATCGATAAAAATATTCCTTAAGATGCGTACATATCCTAAAGCGTCCGTTTGTCAATAAATAATGAGTCAAATTAATCCGAAAAGTTTGAATAATACATTATTTAGATCTTGTTGCAACAGAGAGAGGAAACATTTCGAAAGGGGAAAATGGAAGTCTAGGTATTTACAGGGCTTATGATCTGTCATTGACTGGTTTAAGTGGCCACTTTACATATGTAACATTCACCATTTTTAATATGTTTTAACATCCAGATTTCCTCAACTCTTCCATCTGTTGACATTCGTGAAGTAAAAGAGCTGAAACCTTTATCATATGAGTGAGATTCATCACATTCGAACCAATTCACCTTCTAGGTCACACCTGAAAACGATTTTCCAATTTTTATCCTTTTTTTACCAGTTAGTTAATTCAACAATGTTTTGAATATGTCAAAATGTTAAATTGATGTTCTGGATTCTGGAAGAACAAATGGTCTGTGTTGCCTAGCTCTTAAATAGTTGCTCGGTACATATAATTTATTGCGCTACAAAATGTTGGGATTATAAATTAACCCGTTCAGAAGTTTAAAGGCCACTACATCACATCATCCAGCCATCTTAATTTTGGTCTGCTTCTGCTTCGTCTGCCTTTCTTCGTATGAATAGTTTTATTGGGAGTACGATTATCATTTATTCTGTGAACATGGCCCAACCATTGAAATCTTTTTTTTTTTTATTGTGCAATGTTAGGTTCGCCATATAGTCTAATTCATGATTAAACCATCTCCTCCAAGCTTGATTTCATATATATTTTTATTTCAAATACTAATACAATGTTTCATCTCAGCGTTCGGCGCCACATGCATTGTCCAGTTTGAGGAGAGTTTTTAAAATAATGGTCTTAGTTTTTCTAGAGAGCAATTTGGATATCAGATATTTAAACAAGCCATAATAACATCTGTTTTCTGCCGGTAGCCGTGCTCTAATCTCGGTACTATAATTGTTATCATCAGTAATTTCAGTACCTCAATATTAATAGGAGTTGACATTGTCAATGTGGTGATACCACGGTGAGACCCAACGTCAATTGCCTGCTGTGCGTAATTTATTTGTGAATTTCTTGCTAACATATGATATTTAGCCTTATATGTATTTATTTTAAGACCCATGTCGTTTGCAGCCGTCTCTAGTTTTAAGAAATCATTTTTTAATCCAAAGATAATGCGTATCACTATAACAAAAAATATAAATAAATAAAAACGATATTTCAAGATCTAACTCTATTTTTCATACATAACTGTATCTTTGATGAAAAATACAAACTATAGTTATGTGGATGAAGTAGAACAAAAAACTCTGAATGAATTTTTTCGTCTCGATAGCTACTCTCAAATAAAAATCTTCCAGAGTGGAGGTTAGCGCATTTTCCTGTCATGCCTGCGGTTCTAAATTTGATCTTTGGTAGGATCGACGAGGGATATTTGATGACTTTTGTGAAATTATTCATTCGTTAAGTTAATCAATCTAGTAAGTACATAAAAATACAATAAGAAAAAATCCGGCCTCGGTAATTTTACTGTGTCGTGTGGATTTGTACGATTCGTCTAGAATGGCTTTATAAAGCTATTGTTTCCTAGGAAAGCGGTGCCATAATCTAGCGGCCGTAATAATCCGTAATTTGGTGGGTATAAAAAAACCATAACGGTGTCGTTATTTGACGTCTGTGATAGCTTAATTGTCGAAAAATAGCGCTGAAGTAAGCGCCCGCGATCTGTCATATATTTTAGTAGTCATAATGAAAAAATCAATTACGTAGAAATAATCGTTATAACAAATGTTTTGAAATAGAAAAATAATATTAAAGTAGATGCTAAATATTTTTTTGGAGCAAATAATAATTTTTTACAATTCAATTCACATAATTTGTTTGTTATTTACATTATAGTACTTTACATATTACAACAGTGATGAACAACATTTTAGAAAATATAATATAGAAGTCTAGGTATCTACAGGGCGTATGACCTGTCATTTTATTTATTATTTATTTATTTATTAATAACATTATGCATACATTTGTTAAGGACAGAGATACAGTTTATAGCGACACAATCAGGAACGACCCATGTCTGTGAACTTGTTCCGACTCGCTAGAAAATCCGTGTTGAGTCGGGGCACTTGTAATGCATTCATAACCATACATTCATACACATATATACATATATATTCGCACATACATATTTACATTATATTTTTTACATACATATACATATATTTTAAGTTTATACACGTCATTCATACTTTATACATTTTTACATTTTACTTTTATAAATACATATTAATCATTTACCAGTTAGTCCACATTTGATCGCAGAAATCCATTCCCGTTCGAGCAAACCAGTTACTCAAACCAGATTTGAATTTCGAAAATGACTCAGATTCCTTTGTTACCTGATCTAGTAAATTTAAAATTCTTGGACCTACCACAGAGAAAATTGAAAAAATTGGCTGGTTTAAGTAGCCATTTTACACACTGTGTAACATTCACCATTCTACCCATATTAAACATCTATATTCCTTCAAATCTTTCATCTGTTGATGTTTGTGATGTTAAGTGAGCTGAAACCTTTATTTTTGCGGGTGAGATTCATCTAATTGAATTATTTTACCTACACACTAGGCAACGCTTGAAAATTTTTATTTTTTTCAATTTCTATACTTCTTCATGGACCAGGTGGATTTGACTTCACAAACATCAACACATGAAAGAATTGAAGGAATATAGATGTTCAAATATGGGCAGAATGGTGAATGTTACACAGTGTGTAAAGTGGCTACTGAAATCACCCAATGACAGGTCATAAGCCCTGTAGATGCCAAGACTTATATATTATCTTCTCTAAAATGTTTTTTTATCTCTATTGTAATATGTTTATGTTAACAGTTCCCCAGGGAGTTGAATCCAGTCTTTGTATACAAAAATGTGAACAACCTAAAAATATTGTTGATTATAGTACTTGTCTGATATTTCTAATATTATCCCGATATTTATCCTCGTCTTTGCTCTTTACAGAATATAATGCGTATTGATTTTTTACAAAATCAATAAACGTTTCGTCAATTTCACTAGTCCACATAACAGTTGCACTCATTTTGACAGCGTTTACGGTCAAAAATAGTAACCGCTACATGAGAAAAACCGTTCAAATACTGTTTGCACCGCTATAACAACCGTTCTGCAAATGGCGGCACTGATGTTTGATGTTTTACCCCCAATTAACGGTCTCTTCAATAGCGCCATCAGTCTGTACAGACAGCATTTTAATAACGTTATCCACCGCTACATGACAGCCCCGCTCTTTTAGGAAACCATAGCTTAAGGGAGAAGAATTATAACATACAAGTATTTCCATGCGTAATCGAAGTATTTCGATACACCCCCGTTGCAATCAGAAATGGGGCTAAACATTGCAATTTGATTACCATCTGCAGTTTCTGCTCCCCTAATAGCCTTCCAGCCGAGGGTGGGATATAATAAACGCTTTTAATTTGTCAGTAGCACTTAATATATTATATTGGGGTTGTACGAAGCCTTACTTTCCAAACTTCACAATTACGAAATGAGTTAAAAACAGTCTGACACACTAACCATTTTTTTCAAAAAAAATAAAAATATTATTCATAAGAAAATAGACGCCTTTGAAAACTTCCCAATTCTTAAAAGTTTACGATCATCGAAGCCTTATTTTTATTCATAACTAAAAAAAATACTTCCAGGATAGCCTTAAAACAAAAAACACGGTGTTTTTAAAACCATGTCATTTTAATTGCTGGTAAACCATAATTAAACGAGGCGGACTTATCTCCAGTCGATTTCCTTATTCAGCATCTTTACCTGAGAGTAGCCATCGAGTCAAAAACACACATGCAGGTTTTTGATTCTATTCCGCAAACAGAACTCTGTTCTCCATGTGCCTGGATACGGATATTTTTTATACTCGATTTAAGTAATTAAAAAATATAAAATTTATATTTGAACAAAGATTCACAACAAAGAACATATGTTTACGGTACTGAACATGCTTTTGGTGTAGCAAAGAGTGTGAATATTTAAACTTAAAAGTATTCCTTGCCGGAATACGTGTACATGTTCAGTAATGTTCAGCGTAATAACGAAATTCATTGCTATTCTACGAGAGAAGGTAATTGTTTCAGACTCCAGGCAATTCAAAACAATCGGTACCATAAAGATAATGAGTCGTCAAAAGAGATTAAGGATTCTGGGTCTATCACATCGTTTTGTGGGATGCAATGGTTTTTGTTAAAAACAAACATCCATATAGCAGGTAGAGAGACCTTGGAAAGAGTCTAGATTTAAAATAAATAGATTACACTACATATAATTAAAAATAAAACAAAAACACTTTGTAACCACTGATTATTTATTTAATTACCAAGTGGTTTTGAAGTTACACAAGGCTCCATACCTTCACAGACACAAAATACTACTTGAAAAAAAGAGTTGACTTATTACCTCCAAATCAAAGTATTTCGTGTTATTTATTGAATTAGGAATGTTTTTTTTTTTTCAATTTTTATATGGTATGATATGTAATTATTTATTATTTTAATTGACTTTTTACATCGTTTTTGTTGATTACTATGGCTAATATGGGCACAGCCTAAAAAGCCATAATATATTGATGAATATATATACAAATGTAATTTGAATGATTAAATTAATTTTATAGACTCTGTGAAAATTGTAAAATAGGAACTTAAAAAAAAAAATATACCCTTATAAAGAAGTACGTAGTATCTCATAAACCGGCGTATTATTGAGTAAACAATAGGTGATGGATAAAAAAAGTGTTTTTATTTTAGTTTATTTAGTTTTATTTAATTTTAGTTATATTAAACCACTTGAGTAATTATTTTAAAACATTTCAGCTCGACACCATTACATCTAAAGAGCTGTAATACCTACACAATGAGGAAGTTAAGTGATTTTTTTTTATTTCTTATAGACTTTTTTATATTTAACTAAGTATTTTTTTTTAAATTTTGATGAAAAATTTTTGAATTTTTGAAATTACTTCGCTTGTGACGTCTCAAAATATCTTCCCCTTCTTCTCAATGAGTTCTGCTAAATCGTCAGTTGACTTAGCGTAAACCGGAAATCTTTCACAACTCTAATAACCAAATATCATTGGTTGATTTGGAAGAACTACCGACGTCGTGCAAACTAATTCGTTTAATTTATTTAAAATATTTTATTCATACATTTTCCAGAAACTTCTTCGTATAGTTGAATGTTCTCTTTTCCCATAGGGCTGAACTTCTTTATTTCATAAGGATGTTTATTTTAAAAGAAATAAATAAACGAGTCTACAAAAAAATAATAACTGGCATGATGGTACAGATTGAATTTTCTGTGACAAACTATGGTACGTTGCATGCTGTATAAAATATTATATCCGTTTGAAATAAAATCCCAGACTATTCTCTACGAGTTTTGTGCGCTACAAAATGCTCACCGGCGTAGTTTGGTTGATGGTACTTTGTGCTATCGCGCATAATGTCTAGGGTACGATTTCAATCAGGGTTAACATGAAATAGTTTTTCCCATACGTCGTATTAAATAAACTAGGAGAAATATTTAAAAAATACTCTTGAGGTAGAATTGGACAGAACCAGATTTGAATAAAAGCAAATTGGCAGTCTAATTTTAAAATTAAATTTAAGTTGTTCTAAGATGTTTAATCATCAATGGCGCTACATCCCGTTGTGGGTCTCAGCCTCCTCCAAAATTTGTTTTCATTTCTCCCTTCACCCTGCCGCTCTTTTCCAGGTCGTCTGGCCAATTCCCCTCATGTCACTTTCCACATCATCCAGCCATTTTAATTTTAATCTGATTCTGCTTTATCGGCTTTCTCTGTTTCTTCTGCTTTCTATAGTGGTATTAAGAATGTTATTGGGAGTACAATCATCTTTCATTATGTGTACAATGTAGAAGGTCTTTTTATTCTTCTTATTTTTATGAATCGCAAAATGCTGGATTCGCTAAATCATAATTAAAAGATCTCTTCCATACTTTATTTTGGTTAACAGCACTAAATATTTTCTACAATGTTTTTCTTTCAAATACTAATTCATCTCTTCTGGTCATAATTCAGCATTCTACCGGCCTAAAGAGATTTTGTTAATAATGGTCTCAGTTTTTCAGTCAATCTGTGAATTTTTACTTTAAAAGTTACCGTTCTTTTATGATTGGTAGAGTCCGTCAAAATCCAAATGAAGTAACATCTTAATAGAATGTAAAAAGTTTTGGCAATTGCGATGGAAATATTCCCCTTCGGAGAAGGCAACCTTAATCTTCGTCCCCTTAACCCGTCAGTGCCTAAAGTTTTCTTGGGTTGTCCCTGAATTTCTTTTCGTCCTGCTGCGGATATCCGAATTAATTTTCTAAATACATTTTGTAGTCTTGTCCCTTTCCCTCTCTCATGAATACCCAATGAAGCTTCTCTTTACTATCTATGATCCTTTATTAAGTCTTGTCGGACACAGATCTGACGGCTTCCAAAAAAGAATGCCTAGGCTTGTAGTCATTTAGGCGAATTGATCACGTCCAATCAATTAAATCCCAGTCAGTTAATAATTCATTTACCTTTTTTCCTAGATCCAATAAAATACATATTTGCACCTCTAGATAACCTCCTTTTCGCACAAAAATGCCAAGACTACCAATTACAGAAAATTAATTTAGGAACCTTTTTGCCCGCCAAGGAGACTTAAGTCCTCAGATGCGGTGTGCGTTATAGTGGATACATTAATCACTTTAATCAGTCTGTTTGGACCAACTCTCAACCAAATCTATATCTACTTACCTAACTGTCCCATTTCCTTTTCATTTTTGTGAGCGAATGGGTAGAAAAATGGGAGGAACTGGGTAAAGGCCTACCATGAGTACTAAATCAGTTTAAGATAAACGGATGCATACTTGGGTACTAGCATTGGTTGTCTGAACTGAACTCTTGTTCATCTGTGTTGTTCTTGTCCCATAGAAAGGAAATGGTAAATTACAAATCTAAATAGTAGACTAACTCAAGAGAACCACACGCCGACCATGCTCTAGGACCCGTTTCGTCTGCTTTAAGGTCTGTGAGATTGTTAGGACGATTAAGGTCTTTGCATAGGATTGTTTCTACTGTTGGTGTTGGGAAAATGTTTATTGCGAGGAATTCAGTACTATGACGAAAAGTAATTTCGCCTGAGTTCGATAGGGATCATGTTAGGATCTGTGTTAGTATTTTGCCGGTAGTGTCTTGATAATTTGATGTTCCACTGTGATTTGTTATAGATACGTATTGTTTTTCTTCTGTTGATTGAGTGCATGTTGTATAGGGCAAATTATTCTAATGTTTCCTATACGTATTTGGGTTTCGTGTCGTTTGATTGATTTGTTTGTATTACCACGTTCTTCTTCCTTTCCGATGCGGGATCTGGAGCGTGCGGCCGCGGTCTCAATTTGGAACTAACACTGTATTCCTCCACTGTCATACTGGGAAATTAGAAAAAGGTGATTGTGCTGACCATGTGTATTTGATTGATCACAAACTGACAATACTGCAGTGAGGGGTACAATAAAAGTTTTTAAAGTTTATTTGTTTTGTTATTTTCGCGGTTTGATTGTAAAGAAATATTAAATTTTCGCTTAATTAGTTTTTAAAAAAATAAAATTGATATTGATATGCGAAACTGAAGAAAGACTCAAGTCTTTATGAACAGTTCGGGCAAGGGGTGGATGCTTTCATTGTCCCATTTCCTAGCATGCGTCACGTAACAATAATTCTTCGGAAAAAAACATTCTATCTTTAGTACACAAATAATATACTATAAGTAAAATTGCTCCCAACAAACTACAACAAACGAGCTGTGCCAGCGTCTACTCAGGCCGCCATCTCAATACAAGTTGTGCCAACGTCGCGAGGTCGCCAGCTTCTCCACCAAGTAACAGCATCACGTTAAGCTTCATCATCAGCAGAGAGCATTAGAGAAACTATGCAACCTTCCTATTCCGAACAATAGAATCTTCTCTCCAAATTATCTTCTTACAAGTCATGCAAATCTAATTTTTGATTTGACCAATAAATGAACTGTTTTTCGAACGAGTATTGGTTCAAAACCGATTACTAGATTACATACCGCCCAAAATGGTAGTAATCAAGACACGTTAGAAAAGCTAAATTTATAACTTCTGAATTAAAGAATTACAATGGCGAACGATCACGACTAGTTGCTATCCCAAAATCTTCGATTCTCCTAGGCAGATATTAATTAGCATTGGTAACATAGCTGCTCACTTAAAAAAGGCCACCAGAGAACACTGCACTCCGTATGAAAAGTGCAGTATCTCGGTTAGACATTTCCTTAGGAAAACGCGGTAAAATAAAATAATGCTTTTTAAAAAAATATATATATATTTGCGTAAAATGTTGTTGTATATAGTTTCAATACTATGCATGTCATTACTATATGCCATGTATCAAAAGAAAGGATAAAACTGTGAGATTTTTTTGGTTTTCATATTTAGGTAATTATTTTAATTTGTAAGATAAATTTAAATTAAATAAAACTAAATTAAAGATAACTATATACTGAATATATAATAACTGCTTATTACTTCCTGGATTTCATGGTTCCTGAAAAAATATTGATATGTGAGTAAGACTAAAATAAATATATTTAATTTGTGATTCCGAATCTGTATTTAACGAAATGTCGTCAAAAATGCTGTACTAGATACTGAACTTTTCGTTAAGACGGCAGAACACCAATAATCAAATAGTAAATTGCTAAAGGTTTTCAAATATTCATTTATCATTTACTTACAAATTTGTAAAATGTATGATTTTATTTTATTTTATTTTATTGAAATAAACGGCACTTAGTGCCTTTTACATATTAGTTACAAATACAATTGAATATACATACATGTAACCATAAGTAATACGGAGCATTTAAAACAATATTATTAATTAACAAATTAAGAAAGTCTAAAAAAGATAAACTATATAAAATAATAAAATATTACCAGTTATAGAATTATCGATAAAAAAAGATAATTTGGTATTAGAAATACTTTGAACCAATTAAAAAAATTAAGAAAACAATTTTGAATAACATTAAAAAAAATATCAGTATTATTATTTAAAACTAATACTTACGTAAATAGTATATATTTATGTATAAAAATATATAATGATGTAAAAAAATGACGAAGAGAAGTATTTTGTACTTATAAATTAATTCAAGAAAAGAAACGAAAAAAGAAAAAAAACACTAATAAAGAAGTTTAAAACAAATATTAAAAATGGTAACAAATAGTTACCTAGAACTATTACCAATGAATTAAAGAAAAAGAGCCGTTCTATATGTACTAAATTTCATGTGAAATGAGTCACCACACATTATATAAACTTTGTGCGTCGCAGAATGTATTGTAATGTTTTTTTAGGTATGCTACAATAATATAAATAATTTGACGGGTTGTGGTCTGGAAAGTGGTATCGCGGGCTCCATATGAAGAGTTTTGAGTTTAGAACCCCACGATACCGCAACTTGTTTTTCATTTTCTAACTAAAAGAAAATACACTCGAAATTGAAAAGGGTATCTGAGTATATTATAAAATATTTCGGGACCACAACTAGTGTTTAAAAACTAAGAATACAAGAATAACTTTCTTATTTATCGTCTCAAAATGAGTTTCCTTAATAAATATTTAACGAAATTTGCAAAATTTAATTTGAGGTACATCCTTATATTTGAACACAGGCAAAATTTCCTCTCTAAGGAGTTTTTTAGATCTCAATTTGTTGCAGCAGATGAATCTCACCCACATGATAAAGGTTTCAGCTCTTTTGTTTAAACAAAAGTCAAAAGATGGAAGAATTGAGGAAATGAGAATGTTTTAGCATAGGCAGAATGATAAATATTACACAATGTATAAAGTGGATACTAAAACCAGCCGATGACTGGTCATAAGCCCTGTAAATGCTTGGACTTTCATGTTCTTTCCTCCAAAATGTTTTGTTTCTCTGTTGCCACCAATTTAGTTCTAAATTACTCCCCAGGGAGAAAATACAGCCTGTCTACAAACATTTGAACATACTCTAAACATTGTTGAATAAACTACATAACCGATCTAAAAAGAAGAATTAAAATTGTTTTTAAACGTTGCCTAGTAGGTGAAATAGTTCAACCGGATGATTCTCACCTACATGATAAAGGATTCAGTTATTTTACTTCATAAAAGTCAATAGAAGGAAGAGTTGAGGAAATTTGAATGTTTAAACATAGGCCGAATGATGAATGTTATACAGTGTGTAAAATGGCCACTTAAACCAGCCAATGGTAGATCATGAGCCCTGTAAATGCCTTGACTTCCATATTCCCTTCTCAAAAATGTTTTCCCTTTCTTTTGTAACATATTTAGAAAAAAAATCTAGATTACGAAATAATTATTAAATTTTCAACCCCTGAAATAGATAATAGGTCTCGCACCCCTCAGACTATCAAATAAAGCACTTGCCGCCCGCAGGTGGGTGCGCCTGTTCACGTTTCACAACCCCATTAAAGCAGGGGGTTTACGATTTGAAAACATCCCCATTTTCGGAAATTTGATTCTTTTATGTCAGTCAATCAATGCTGCATCGCGCACTCTACCCATAAACCCGCATGCCATAAAATAATAACCTTATTTTTATGGGTTTTTAAGCAAGCACCGTGCACTACAATGCAGTTTCGAGTGATACCCAAATATGACATTTTTGTTACTCGATATTACGTGGTAACCATTTATTTATTTACTATCCATATATGCCCAGAGGGCTTTCACATAACAGGTATAAAATTCTAGCGTTAAAACGCTAAACCATAAATGGTAAAAAAAAGTTAATATGTAAGTATTTATTGAATAAACAACAAATATTAACATGTTAAATCAAAAATAGTACCCGTAACTGGCGTTTTGCATAGACTTCGTGGTCTGCTTCCTCACTCTGTTTTGTTTGCCGTCTATTACGCTATGATACATTCTCACCTATCCTATTTATGCTGTATTTGGGGTTTCGCTAACAAAAACCAGATCTCTGAGATTCAAGTTCTTCAAAACCAAGCTCTGAGAAGCATTCTTGGTTTGAAATGGGATTCCCATGTCAAGGATATTTATCGTAACACAAAAATACTTCCTTTCAAGGTAATGGCACTGTATGACATCACTAACACTATTTCAAACATCATAAACTTTTCTGCTCACACAAATTTAAAACTTACATTTAATCATGAAATTCACAACTATAATACACGACATGCAAAAAATCTTCACATTTCTAAATTTTGTTCCACGAAGTTCGGCAAAAGGTCTCTGGAATACATTGGTCGTATACAATTTCATAAACTGCCTGATGACCTTAAAAATGAAATGTCGAGTGGTAAATCTCAAAGACCAGAAATGAAGACCTATTTCTTGAATCTTTTTGAAAGTGATAGTTTTTAGCTCAGTTTCTGTGAATAGTCTATATATTGTGTTTTAGGTTTAAATGTTTTTCTTTTCTTTTTTTAATATTAAGTTCACAGAATGTTTAAAGGTTTTTATATTCTTTTTTAATATTAATTTCAGAGAATGTTTAAATGTTTTTCTTTTCTTTTTTAATATTAAGTTCACAGATTGTTTGAATGTTTTTATTTTCTTCTTTAATATTAAGTTCACAGATTGTTTAAATGTTTTCTTTCCTTTTTTAATAATAAGTTCATAGATTATTAAAATTAGTTTAAATTTTTATTGTTTAAATGTATACTATGTATTGTTACAAGAAATGTACTATATTTTTTTTATGTACCGTCCCAAATGAGTTTTCTCGTACAACTCCTGGGAATATAATATCATGATATTCATGTCTTATATGTTTTAATAATAAATAAAAATAAAAAAATTATATTATCAACATTTAAAGCATTAACTTTGTGATCAAAAATTTTACTAAATGTTATTAAATATTTGTTTATCACCGCTTACCGATTTTTCTATGTCTGCCGGTTTCGAGACGTTCTTGTCTTTTCCTCAAGACACCTTTTAAATTAACATGCAAAACCCACTATACACCTTCACCATAGTTGTTGCACAAAAATATAAAACCATCACATGTGTATTCACAATAATAATTTCTCCGAATTCTCAAATCACCTAATCAATTTAAATCATTATGTTAAAAAAATATATAGAAGTTAAAATCTTACATGAAAATAATAAAGGGTTAAATATAAATAATATAGAAATATATCACTTAAGAAGCTTTAAGAATAATGTTCCTTTTATCAATAATCACACAACCTTTCAATATAGTCCGTTATACGATGTTCCAATGTAATGGTTGACCTTAACATATTAAGCTCACTCTCCCCCCCCCCCTCTCCCCACTACCTATTTTCAACTATTTCTCAAACAACATAGGATATTTTCATAATTGTATGAGTGAATTTTTATTCTTATCAGTGCATGTGCTTATTAAAATGCATGTCGTGTTGGTTTTACATTTTTATGGTGAGTTTTTTATGTTGGTTTCATTGGTGTCCTGACGAAGAGACGAGTACTTCTCAAAACCGGTAGACATAGAAAAGTCGATAAGTGGTTATTTACAAATATTTAATAACATTTAGTAACAATTTTTTTTTTTTTTAAAGTACCGAATGACATTATGCTTTGTAGATAAGTAAAGATAAAATATTGCACAAAAGTAGGTAGGTACTTTGCAAAGGTGCTTGAAAAAAATTATAGCAGTTTTAATCAAGAAAATTTAAGTTTTCTAAAGGTATTATTTAAGTGTAGGTGTGTAGGTAAGCAAAATAAAAAAAGTCAGGGTGATTTTTACAGTATTCGAATAATTTTAGTTATTTTGATTTTATTGACGTAAGAAAAAAAAATACGGAAATACGTTGTATGATAAAAAGTGACATCGCATTTCCTCTTAAAATGTAATGTTATTTTATTTTTTATTTATTCATACAAATACATAATACATATTACAAAAAAATTATGACGTATCCTTAACTCTACGAGGTCAAGAGTTCTGTGCTGATTTGGGATACAATATAATGGAAAAAGGAAGCATGCACATTATCGAACAACATTAAAAAATAAAATATTTTTTTTTTACATAAACATGTGTACCTACATTTGGGTGGGCCGATATTTTTTTTTTACGAATTTTGAAATGAAAGAGGTCTAAAAAGTTGCCTTTTGGATTATTCGGAATGCAAAAAATATCGACACTACTTCTGGCCCTCAACCAGAGCTTGAAATTTTCAAAAAAGTCATTTTTTGCGCTAAACCGGCTGTCATTTCGTATTTAAGTAAGGAAATCAATCCAATAAAATTTTATAATGTTCATTAAACCTCATTAAATAAGTATCTAAAGGCGTGAGTTGCACTTCGTTTTGTAATAAAAAGGTAGCGTTGTTTAAATGAGACATTGTTTTCGTTAATTTTAGCCAGGCGCTCAACGGAATCAGTTCCGCGGAGTGAAAAATTTTTGCATTTCGGTAGTTTTAAAACGTGTTCGAATTTGTAATGTGATTAGGTTATATCTTTACTAACAATAAAATAATTTTATCAACATAAATAATTAACAAAATGTTCAGACAGTGATGACCTTCAAACCTCGGTTGAGGGCCAAAAGTAGTATGGAATATTTTTAAAATAATTTTTACGTTCAATGTGATCCAAAATGCAATTTTTTAGATCCCTTTCAATTTGATGTCTAAAAAAATAAAAAAAACTTCGTACATTATCTGCCTACTCTAACCTACATGTATTTCAATAAACATCTGGAATAAACGTTTAATAGTATTGTGGAGAGCAACACCAAAAGCCGTGTGGTTGGCAGAGCTGAACCCCGCTTTGATCCTCAACGCGTAATCCGCTGCAACGTCAGATCGGACAAGATATTAAACGTCGTGCACCGGAAGAACATTTCGTATTGTCATTTTGTGCCGCTCGCAGCAGCTCTCCGTCCAGTGTCCGCTTTTGTAAATTCCTTCTCTACAAAAATGTAAGGATGTAACTGTGTGTATCTACTCAATAAATAACTCCAATTGTATTCCATCGTTTCCATTTAACCTCAAATCAATTCACGCGCACCCATCTACACAGTATATTAATCTATGGAATATCTCGCAGCAGTCTCCTGCAATGGTCTCTTCTCTTAGACAAAATCCAAACTTGTGCACTTCTCCTGAAAATGGCTTTCGGTTTAGAGAACTTAATATGTTCATTTAGGACATTGAACACTCTCGGAGCCACAAAAGAGAAATTTCTCTAAGGAAGAAGAACGCAGACAAAAAGTAGTACACGAGATTTAAGCGCATCAGCAAAGGCTGCCTTATAACGAATTACAATAATGATAATAAAAGTCGTACGTGTTTTTTGTATTAAATAATTAAAATTGCAGGAAAACCTAGTACGAATATTCTGCTGGAATCTCCTCTGGTAACCACATAACCACAAATGTGTCAATGACTCTTTCTAAAAAGATTGCCTAATTTACAGTACCTTCATACCTTGAAACAATGTGTATATGTTTATATGTATTTAATAAATTTATTTATTTAACTCTTTGTACAAAATTTCATTTTCATTTTTTCATTTTTCATTTTTCATTTCATTTATTTTTTTGCAATTTTTTGCACCACAACAGGCCAGGAGGCCCAATTACAGTGGTGAATTACATTACAGAACAACCAGGCTTGAGAAAAATCACATTTTTAATTTTTTGTGTTCTTACCGGATTTCGGACCTGGAACCTTCCGTGCGTGAGTCAAACGTCTTGACCACTACACCACGGAGGCCGCCGATAATGTTATTTGTACATTGGCGGGCTTATTGCCAAATGGCAATTTCTTCCAACCAACCAATAAAATAAAAAAAATATTTTTATAATTTAAGTTACAGAACATATTCAATAGAAAAAAATATTAAAAAGCTAAAGATATATAAAAATAGAAATAAACGTATTTGTTTATAAATTACCTTAAATCAAAACTATAACTCAATGGGAAAAGGGAAAAAAGAGGAAAAAAGAAAGGAGAAGAGATTAAGGAAGAGAAAAGAGATGTTTCTTCAGACGTGATTTAAACAGAGATAATGTAGTAAAATCTTTGATGGTGGATGGGAGATGATTCCACAGTCGAGCAGCATGAACACTATATGAGTTAGATAAGAAAGAGCAATTGTGGATGGGTATTAAAAGAGTGCCTCGAGAATTAGAACGAAGAAGTAAGCCATGAACTGATAAGCATTGAAATTTTTCACGCAGGTATATAGGAGCGTTAGGATTATGAAGTACACTGAACAGAAGTGAGAGGGAGTGATAGCCTCTTCGCTGTCTATTTATTAATAAATTTACGTACTTTTTATTTTGTTTACGTTATTTATCATAAGCTAATTCCGAAATTTTTAGTACTGTACGATAAAAAAAAATTAAAAAACAAATCACCAAATCAATTTTTTATTTTTTATGGAAGTTGACGGAACTACCTCCAATAGGATTATGCAAAAAGAAAAATATAATATAGGTTAGCATAGGTTCCGTATATCCACATCTATCTATACTGCGATGCTTCAAGTATAATGGTTTCAACCATAAAGCTCGTGATTGCAAAAATATCCTATCGTGTCCTAAATGTGCTTAGGTTCATGATATTAAAAATTGTAATGAAGTAGCAGACAAGTTGCAGTGTATAAACTGTAAGATTACAAATGAATGACTAAAAATACAAAATTAACCGTCCAGTTTGGAGTAAGGAATGAGCAGTTTATAAAAAGAGAATTGAATCAGTGAAAACAAAAATAGATTATTTAGAGTGAAAAAGAGTTTTAAAAATATTTGTATATGAAAGAGTTTCAGCTTATAGCAAAGAATTGGAAGTATTGTTGTGTAAGTATCAACCATGTACGCAAATGCGTAGTGAAACATGTGTTACTAAAGAAATGACAAATAATGAAGTAATGTTTCCGGGATATATGTCTGACAAATGTGATTCATTAAGTAGGCATACAGGAGACGTAATGATCGTAATCTAAAGTAAAATTTCGTTCAAGATAATTTCAAATAAGGTTCTGCAAGAAACGAAATTCACGATGCTCGTTATACAAGTTAAGAATACATTTATAACAGCCTCGTTTGCAGTGGTGTGTCATTCTCCGAATCAAGACCTCAATTTTCTATTTGATCTCTTCGATGATCGGTATCAAAAAACATGCAGTAACAGGCAAAAACAAAATTGCTGCATGGTAAAGAAAGTATGAAGAAAAAGAACATTAGAATAATGAAACATCATGGCGAAGTAAACGAAAAAGAATATGAGGGAATTGGAAGCAAACTTGAAATCTCCACCAAAAACGGAAAATTAGTTATTGATGCCAAAGTAAACTGTACGTAAAAAACTACCTACCTAAACAATAGCGTAATTCAAAACTGTCTATTAATCTTGCAACAACAGATTTCAATTATACTACTTGACACCTCAAACTTAGCATTCTCCATCGAGTTAGTGAAGTATGTTATGAAGTTATGTAAAGTTATGAAGTAAGCTAATTTTTTAGAATACGGTTTTGAAATCTAACATACTTTCAAAAAATACAATTTGTAACATTTCTTAATTTAAATTTTAACAAAAAGGTTTCAAACTTTTTACTAAGCTCTTTCTTCTACCATTTTTAATATATTTACAAGTTTTAAACAATTATTTATTTATACTTACGCACCCACACACACGCACCCTCTCCCTCACTCATTTACGCATACACACATTAACATACGCATGAATACAAACGTCACATACATACAATTACATTAAGTATTTTCTTATATATTATGTGTTATTAGATTTACAGTGGATTTTTTTAATTGGCTTAAGTATTGTTAATATTTTTCTACTTATTTTATTTATGTAATAGCTGTAAAAATCCCAAATGAAATAAAATAAAATAATTATAAATCTCACAATTAATTTTTCAAAGTTTTTCGTAAATATCTCAGAAACTCCTTCAATGGATATTTCTTTGTTAGATTTTAATGCCCTGTCATTAAAATAATTCACAATATCATGCCTACTAAAAAAATAGTATAAAAAACTAACCAATACAACAACCCTTGCGTAAACTTCAGAAACAGAGAAATGATGCATACAAAGTTTCTCGAAGAATTCAATCAAACGATGAATGATAAATACGGAAAAAAAAGTAAACATAATGCGTCTGAATTTAATAACTTATAATATGGCTGGTAACTAAATTATTTTTTACGTATTGAGTATTATGTAAATTATAACTGATCGTTTAATTTTTTTTACAACTATCTAAATAAATTCATTAAAATAAATCATATTTTCTCCTTAGTTTTTATCAATGAAAAACTTAGACCGGTCGTATTTACTATTTTTTTCAACTTATTTATTTATAAAGATTATGTTGTTTTTCTAATAAAACTGTTTTGAAAATATGTCGAACGAATTGGTGGAATATTATTTTGGTGCATTCAAAATTAATTTACAATCCAGAACCAAGAGCCACGCAGTGCACAAAAGCTTTTTCGAATGAAACATTTCAAATTGAACTTTATTCAATTATTCTCGAATCATTTGTCCCGCGGAACTTATATTTAGGGGCAACTTTAAATTCATGGCATTCTAGAATTTCAATATCCGAACGTCATTCGTTATTCAAATAAATTTGAAATACAGTTTATGGGACCAATCGCACCGCAGTACTACCTAACCCAGGCCTGGGCAAACTTTTCGAAGAGGGGCCGCATTAGGAATAAAAAATAAACGGCGGGCCGCAAGTAAAATACTTTATAAAAAACATTCATAATTAATTGTCTTTAGAAAAGTTATATGATATTCAAAAAAAAATATAACCAACAGTTCAATGAAAAGAATTGAACTGGCTTCCACCATTGTTTTAATTATCAGGTATTAAATTTAAACCACTAAGTGGCTGGTTTAAGTGGCCAATGATAGGTCATAAGCCCTGTAAATGCCTAGACTTCCATATTACCTTCTTAATTATGTTTTCCCTCTCTGTTGTAATAAATTTACACATTCAATTTACCCAAATATTAAACTTTGAGAACCATTTTTTACGATTAGTAATTAACTCACTATTAGAAAATGGAAATCAAGTTGCGGTACAGTGGGATTCGAACCACAGACCTTTGATTCGTGAGTCCGAGACACTAGCCATGGGACTACAACCCGATAGTGTTTTATAATATGTTGTGTACAAAATGAGAAAGTTCAGTGGCTTAAAAAAATTTATATATTTGTTAATCGAATATCAAACTAAACAAAAAAATATATATGTCGTGTTCTTGTCGCTGTATTATTTTTAAGTTTCGTAATTTTTAAATTACTTCTTCCTGTTAGATATATTAAACGTTGAAAAAATGGCTCCCCGGAAACCGAAAATCTATCACAACACATAAAAACGCCGTAATTGATTGGTTGATTCACAAGAACTTGTGACATCGTTCAGAATAGTTCATTTTTATTCGTTTTTTCAAACGTGTTTGAGAAACTTCGATTTACAATTAAATGCTTTAATTTTTACCGCTTGTAAGAAAACATTGTTTTTATGCAATCCAGTAGCACTGAACTTCCTCTTTAATGCTATGGTAGGTTTAGGTTTTTTGTAATCATTTTCATCATATCAATGTGTGTGCACAATATTGACTATAAATAATTTAATAAGTGTTCGATGTTCATGATGTTATTGTATGTTTAAATTTCGAATCTGTTGGTGAATCAAAAATACTAATAATACCCTAAAATTCATTTGTGCAGCCTACTCCGGCGGCCATCTTTTTATTTATATTATAAATTGATATGGTAAATTTCCCGAGCATGCGCAGCTGAACCAACATATCGAACACTCAGCAATTTGTATTTAATTTTTTTTTGTTCTTACATAAACAAATTCCCTTTTATGTGTTATTTGTACATTTTCTTTTGTTATTCTAACCGTTTAAATTCCAGGCCGGAAACTATTTTAATAACGAATCCGCTCGAATAATAATGATTTGGTATTTAAATTTTATCTCGGATATGTTTATCATAATAACGCTTTGTTTCGTTTAGCTTAAATATATTTTTAAAATATTCTGTAAAAACATATTCATAACTAATTAATTAACTTTACATCTGAACACACCGACAGCGGACAGATTTTTCGTTATAACGATTAGAATTTATTAGATCACTGTAAATTTATTACGTTGACAATGTTTTGGGTTATTCAAAAAAAAATTAAGACTCAAACCTTAGGGAGTTATAGTTATTACATATTGCAACAGAGATAGGGACCGTTTTAAAGAAGGTGATATGGAAGTATAAACATTTACAGGGCTTTTGACTTATCAATGCTCAAAACAAAAACAAAGGCAAAATCCAAAATTTGAAAAATTCAGAATACGTTTTTTTACAATAAATTCAACATTGCCAGTTAAAAATACGGCTTATTTTGTAGGACTTGACTTTTAAATTATTGGCTTTGTTGCAAACATGGCAACTTCTACTTGAGTAGTGCAAAGTTGGTAATGTATATAATTAAGTTTATTATTTCACTACTGTTTATTGACATAATCATTCTTATGCCATCACTGCTTACGTATAAAATATTTACTGATTATAATTTTAAAAAATAGTTTTAAAAATAGTTGAAGTTAAGTATTGTATCAGTTTTTTGTAATTTGCTCAAAATAAAATAAGATGGATTTTGCCGGGTTTGCAAGTAGTACCCTTACTTCTGAGTTTTGACAGTAAGTGCTTGAGAAGAATATTAGGTATAAGTTGGCTCGATTTTATAACAACCACAGAAGTTCGAGAACTGACGCAGCAGCCTCCTATAACGAGCGTCTCGAGGATGCGGTGGTGGACCTAGCTTAGACACGTGCTGCGCATGCCTCAAGAGAACCTAAATTCAAGTTGCTTCCTATATATTTAAACCTGAGGGCTCTCGCCGTCCTGGAAGGCCGTCGATGACGATGTTTCGACTTTATTTGGCGGAACTAAGGGGCGCTAGATTGACGTGGAAGGAGGCGAAAATGCTGGCTGGCGATAAGGTCTCCTGGTAGCAACTGGTTATGTCCACATGCACCACGAAGCGGATGTGGAAAAGAAGAAGAAGTATAACTCGTCATTGGCTGATTTAAGTTGCCAGTTTTAGTCCCAACACTTATGTATGGAAGTCAAACATGAAAATGGCAGAGGAAGGATGAAGAGCGAACGCGGTCGAAATGAGATTTTTTAGACGAATGTGTGAGAAATCAATATATAACAGGTTTAGAGATGATAAAATAAGGCGAGAATGAATATCTGGGACAGGCATAATTGATAAGATCAAGAAAAGGCCACTGAGATGGTTTGGTGACGTAGAACGAATAGATGACGAAATAATAGTATAACAGATATACATATATGGCGGGAATTAATGGTAACCTAGGACGAGGATGACCAAAAAAGACGTGATGCGATTGTTATACATTCGATATATTATAATATGTATGTATATTGATATATTCGATTCGAAACTTTCTAATTTTAAAAATAAATTATTTCGCTAAATATGATTGAATATTTGTATTTGGCTTCGAGACGCGCCCGTCTCTTCATTAAGATACGAACTAAATCAAAATGAAAAATCTACTATACACCTTACAACCGACAATAAACCGATCGCGCGCCAGCGTATATGCCAGCACGTGTGCCATGTCTGCCAGCCGTTGCAATATGTTGGCCAATACGTTAAGGCGCTTTTGTAGAATGGCCGGTAGAGTGATGGCGTCGGCTATGGTTTAGGCAACTTGGTTCCGACTTGGTTCTTGGTTCTCCCGCTATCGCCATCCAAATTGGGAAAATTAGATTGATAGTCACAAACAAATTTACTACACACATATATGTGCTGAGGAATTTAAAGCTGTAAATGTAAATTCTTTAATAAACAACGCTAATATTTTATAAAGAATGAAATTTAATTTTAAAAATACATATATGTTAACCGTTTTTTAGGTCGGCCTCGTGATGTGGTGGTCAGCGCGTTTGCCAACCATGAAAAAGGTCTCAGATTGGATTTCCGACATGATTTACATGAAAAATTAATTTTCAATTGTGTTTTTACACAAGAATATTTTGTAGATTCTGGACTGGCACCTGAGCGTAAGACTAATCATTTTACCTTCACGTAACAAAAATGATCAAGTTACGCTGAGATTGGTGTGCCAATGCAGTGGCCTATGCACCATTAGGTGCGGGAAGGGAATGATGATGATGTTCTTTAAAGCTTAAAACTTATTTTTGCAATGTGCCGTTCTAAAAAAAGGCCCCAAGACTTCTAAACAGAATCTGGGAAAGTGTATAGGGCATACAAAGTATACAATAAGTGACTACTATTAAAAAAAAGTAATAGAAAAGAGCCGTTAAGTTGCAGTTGTATTTTTTTTAAATAAGAAAATACCCCAATTTTTCATTGCTTATGATTAAAAAGCTGGAAGAAATTTTATTTTTATACAAATTTATTCAACTTATTGAATGGGTATTATTAATATGCGAAGCACGAGCTGGAATAATAGATGAGCGAGGGAATTGGGGTGGGTTAAAGTAGGGATAGTTTATTCTTATTTAGTCCCCCTAATTATACCAACCCCTAATTTAATACTGTTGTCATGGGTACGCAGAAAACCATGATATTTTTATCTGTAATATTTTACTTATTTTATAGCCTTAAGCGCATATAATATATGAAATGAATTACGCGTAAGAAACGAATAGAAAAAAATAAGCAATTTAATCAGTATTTTTTTTAAATTATCTTTTTAATTAATTAATATATAAGTAGTTACATGTTTTTTTCTTCTATTACAAACTAATTTTATACATTGCGTTAATGTTATAACTGTTACTTTCCAAATTTGTATTATTATTATTCTTTTCACATTCACATTCATTTTTTTCTTACACACCGGGAATCAAACCCGGAACCTTTCGTGTGTGAGTCAAGTCAATATTCTGCCATCGTAAGCAAAAGGGCCGTTTATTGTGAAAAATCACAATATGAATTTAATATGACGTTAATGCTCTAATTCAGTGTAAATATGACACACACTTTAACAAATTGACATACTGTGTTTTTATTTATGACTTTTTCTTAAATGCTTAAAGCTTATAAACACTAAAAAGTGTCATATCTCAAAATATGACTTTTGCAAATAACTAACTTTTTGATTATTTAAACCAATCGACACTTTAATTATTAAACCCTTTTGGATTATTATCTAAACGGTTTATTAATTTAAATTATAAGTCTTTTTTTTTAATCAATAACTTTGTTCAAAAAACGGAAAAAATTCTAATGTACGAAGCCTATGTAAAAACTAAAATATGTTATATGCAACAACCATAGAGAACAGGAAATCAAAATGACATAAACAGACTACAAAGACGGAAAAATAAAATATTTTAGTTAGCATATGACCTTCCTTATCCAACAGCAACTAAAAAACTTTTTAAACAAACTAAGCAATTAAATGTAACTGAACACTTTAAACTAGAATCTTTAAAATGTATTCATAAATTAGTCACTGGTGTAGTGGTTGACAAAGAATTAAAACTTGAAAAGAACTGTAGTAAACATGAACACAATACGAGAATATTAGAAAAATATCATATACAGCCTTCTAAAACGAGACAATGACAGTCGAGACTAATAAACCACGGACTGAAATCATACAATAAACCCCAAGACAAAACTAAGCAAGGACTTAGACAACCTTTACAAAAGATGTTTAAAATATTATCATTAACAGTGGAATGTGAATTTTGAAAGTAAAAATATTTTTATATATTTTTGAATGTATGTACCCGTAAGGGTTTATCAATGAAATTTAAAAATATAAGAAGCATGATCAAAACAACATTAAGTTACATATTGTAAACTATAATATTAATAATGATAATTATGGTATTTTAAGAAAATAATCACAATTACTTAGCAAAAATAATATTATTACGTATTTTAAAAAAATATTTATAAAATCCCTTATAATAGAGAACAATGTGCTATGCACATTTCCCAATACTAGTATTTTCTTGCATCTATCTATGTAGATAAACCTTGATACGGGTTTATCTACATAGATAGATGCAAGTTGTATCTGTATGGTGTGGTATCGGTAGGGTATCGCACCCGCAGGCAGCTCAGCAGGAAGCGACAGCAAGGCGATCCACGCTCATTCGCTCAAATATTTTAATATTCACCCGAATGACAGCGGACCACCCTGCTATCACCGCTCACCATACCTCCCACAAGTACACAGACACATATACATATCTGCAGTAATGTAGTTATAATATTAGCATAAGTATATCAGTATTGTTGCATTGGGTAATAAAATAATGTTTTGTTTTTTATTTAAGCGAAAATTTAATTCTGTACCTTAGAGGATAAAACACGGCAATCCACTTTTTGCTGTTTTGAAGTTAAAAATGCCGAAATTGTCGCAATAAGCTATTTTATACGTGAATCGGCTGCGTAGTGTAGAGGTCAGCGCGTTAGCCTACCATACAAGAGGTCTCGGGTTCGATTCCTGACATGGTTGACTTGAAATATAGTTGTCCCTGGACCTGAAGCGTAAGACTGATCATCTTATCTTCATGTAACAAAAGTGATCAAAATACACTGCGATAGATGTACCAATGCAGTTCCCTATGCATCCATGGGTGTGGAAAGGGAGTGATGATGATGATGAATAAAACAACCAAGTCCACGTTTCGTTGTAAAAAATCTCTTTTTAGTTAAAGTAAAAATTTTACGTCCACTTTGTTTTAGTTCAAAAAACACCAGTTGTCCCAGATACACTATGTTAATATCACTATTTTACATTAAAAGTTCTTTAATGATTGAAATTATCTCATTTGATTCAAGTGTTATGATGTTTTGGAAATAGCACTATCACTAAATCATGTTTACTGAACATTTTGTTCAATGTGACTCCCGTGGTTTATCCTTTAATGTACAGAATTATACTGTTAAATGACGTTTTTTATGTAGGAAATTTTATCTTTATTTTTATTTCCATGTGGTTTCTATCATTTAATTTTGACTTTCTGTTGTCCGTAGATTAGTTTTTTTCAGCATGATGCCGTGTATCTTGCTAGCAACAAAGAGGATCCGCAATTCTTGGTAACAAAGGTCTACAATATATGCGAGGGGAGCGATTTGCTGATGAATGATGAGAAATATAATAGGATAGTTTTCGAAAGAAATGAAAGTATGACTAAATGTAAGACCACCTCGAAAGGGTATCCTGATATAAGTAGATGCATTTGTGTATCCGCGAAGTATGTATACTAGCGATGGACAGGCTGATAAATACATTAAAAGGAGGGTTAATGCTGGAAACAAGGTGAGCAGTGCACCAATATTAACTTTGGAAAATCAATGTTTGTCGCAAAAAGATGTATGGATGTACAGGAAGGGGGACTGTATGCAAATACAGATAAATATTATAAGATCTAGTAATGTTATGTATTGCCTGGTAAGTTAAGTCATCATGTGTGCTCAAAAATGTTGTGTGCAAGCTGTGTTGTTATTGTGAAAACCTGTTTTTATTATTATTTTATTTAAATCGGATTCATCGAATCTCTTATAATCGTCAATAAAATTATAACTTTAATAGAAATCAATAATTAGTAAACCCAACATATCAAACGAATAATTTATTCTGAATCAAGAATACAATTTAAATCAACAAACTGAAATCAATAAACACGAATCAAAACCAAGCTGCCTTGTCCTGCAAATAATCTTTGAATCTATAGTAGCTCTTTCCAAACCGCCTGTTCTTGACAAAATCTTAATTTTTTTGTTGTGTAATTAGCTTCTTCGTTATTTGTACTATAGACTGTAGATATATATATATACATAAATATATTTATACATGCATATTATAAATGTTGATTGGTTATCCGAACAAATAATAAAAAATAAAAGTTGGTGCTTTTCAAGTTGATTTCAAACGTGTCTCCGTGGTAATTTTTCGATTGGCGAGGTAAGCCATTCCAGTGCTTAAGTCTATCGTACAGTATTTTTTACTGTCCTGCATTTGTCTTTGCTTTTAATGTAGTAGTGTTGTTGTTTGGTATTATATTTGTGTATGTCAGCATTTTTAGTTAATATTATGCCATCATTATGTATGTTTCCCAACGCAATTTTGTGTAAAAATTTTAACGTTTTGATTTTCGTCAAGTATTTTATATCAAACTGGTGCTTTTTTTGCACAGTTCAATAATAATGGTCAGGGTGGGGTAAGTTTTATGTGAGCTTTACAATTTTATTTTGTTGTCTTTGTATCCTTATCTAGGCATTCTACCATCTCTGCCTATCCCTACAGAAGATGGCCGGATGGTTTGTTTGTTTTGTAGTTCTTTTTACAATCAAAATGAAGAAATTAACCTTAAACAACAATGTGTTTTATGCATTTACTTTTTATTTCACTTTAAGTATTTTTGTTGTTATACGACTGGCATCTTGAGGCATAATCTTTACAACCCACAGTAGTTTATTGCTTTATTTTCTTTGTTTGGAAGTTTTATTATGCCATAAAGTATTGATATCGCCTCTCCGACAGTTTGATTTATTAAATCCTAAGAAATCCTAATTAGGAGAGCCTAGAAAACCTTAAAAAATGCTTATAAATTGAAAAAATATATCGAGAACTTTGTGACGCGTAATCAAAAGTCGTATACAAGTTTGCGGGGGGTAATAATCCTTTTATTTTGAAATATACGATACATGTTTTTGAAGTTAATCTATAAAATAGTTGTACGTATTGAATGGTTTTCTTTTTTTTTTGATATAATGTGTAAAAAAAATAAAATTTTAGTTATGGAGAAATAAAATTTGTACATTAACTTTAAAAAAAAAAAAAAATCTCAAAATAAACTATGTTGTATGATGAAGACAAACCAACAGAAATATTAGTGCAAAATAATAATCTCCAAATTATAGTTACGAAATAATAGATAAATTATAATTACACTTTATATAATATTTTGAGTTTTTCCAAGTGTTTATAAACCAGGCTAGATATCACTCCCTAGGGAATTATAAAGAGGATATATTTATTTATTTTACAGTTTAATAATGCACAGAGGTTCTTTATTTCAGGTCTCAACTAGCTAGAAAATTCCTGTGTTAAGAAAGGACCTTCTTTTTACATGTATTTTTTTTTCATTTCATTAAATGATGATTAAAAAGATTCAAATAATAATACTTATATCAAAAAATTCAAAATAGATACAAATTAGAAAACATACCTGTTTTAATAAAAATTGAACCATAAATATAAATTAGAAAATATACCATTGATAATTAAAAAATGAAACATAAATATAAATATAAATTTTGAAAATTTTTATGAATAGTATTTTAAACATTATTCGTTTTTCTGTCAATCTTTCCTCGCAAATGCCTAACTGATGCTGAGCAAAAAATACAACTGCCCGCCGGACTATTTATGCCCAACTGAAATCGACAAAATCGACGTTTCTCTGTCCCGTTTTCCGCACCCCAAAATTGAACCGATTTGATATTTTATTTTTTTTAAAAGTGTCAGAATCTAATTCTCTCTGTCGGTTTCTTTTCTGGTTTTCAAAATTATTTATCATGTTAATATATCGTACGTCAAAGGCCGCAGATAAAACGATTTTTTAGGTTTTCGGATTGTTCTAGCTCCCAAACAAAACAATTTATAAAAAAACGAAACAATAGGAACTCGCCAGTAGTGAATTTATTTATTTACTTTTACATACAAAGAAACATATTAAAAAATTATAATAATGTATCCTTCACCCTATGAGACCAAGGGTCCTGTGTTAAGTTGGGATCCAAGATAATGGAAAATGGAAGCATGCGAATCATAAAATTATAATTAAAAAAAAGACAATTTTATTTAATTTTTATTTTATTTTATTGAAAAACACGGCACTTAGTGCCTTTTACATATAATTAAATGAAATAAGTAAAATATATTATTTAAAACAAATTATTACCAAACAGTTATATACAAATTAAGGAGTCAAAAAAATAAAGAGAAAAAAATATTTAAAAAATTAAAACAATTTTAAAAAACTTTTTTTTTTTAAAGATTTTTCTTTATTATTTTACATGTATTATTTTTTAAAACTACTACTTAGGTAACTAATAAAAATATACATGTAAATACATACTGATAAAAAAAATTGATAAGAGAAATATTTTGTACTTTTAAATAATATCAAGAAAAGAAAAGAAAAAAAAACATTAATAAAGAAATTTAAACAATTTTGAAGAATACTAAATGATAAAAAAAATGTTATCTAGAACTATTAGGTACTAGCTTCTCCTACCCATGAAATACAGGTGAAATACACATTATTTCATAAACATCAATTTTAACAAGCATCTGGACAACAAGATTAATAGTATATTCGTGCAATGTCTTGCAGCAGTCTTCTGCAATGGTCTAAAAATGTAAGTATCACAATGTCTGCAAATATCTATAATGTGTAAAAAAAATATTGCTCAAGCGCTATAATCCAGATAGAAAATACGGGAATAAGTTTGTATGGAGAAAAGCGAGACCCTGTATTCTCTTGAGCTTGAATTGTATTGCAACAGAGAGGAAAAATATTTTTGAGAAAAGAGAATCGAAGTCAAGGCATTCAGGGCTTAAACCAGCTAAAGATAGATTATAAGCGGTGATTAAAAACTTTCAAATTCTCGCAAAAATGTTTTCCTTCTTAGTTGCAATAAATTTCAACCATGAGTTTAAAAAATAAATAGATATATTAAATAAGTACTGAATATTGTATGATTTACTCACTTTAAAAAAAACATGTTTATTTGAATTTATATACGATTAGAATGACTATCTTATAATTTTTTCGTGTTTTCAATTTTTGTATTTTTAACTGAAGGGAAAGGTAATTATTTTTTTCATAGGATCTAATGTATTTTTATGGTAGCATTATTGTATGGGTGTATGTGTGTCAATAGTATATATAGATAATTGATAATAGTATGTAATATTTCCACGTGTGATTGTGGTAGTGCGTTGAATAAGGTCGCGCAGTAATGGAGTTTTCGTGTTCAATGGTTGGATCAAAGGCTTTATTTATCAAAGCAATAATGTTCGTTATACTTCGTCCTAGGGCGATAGTCATATTGCTTTTCTACTGGTTGTACTTACAAGCATAGATCAACGCAATGTAAACTGACTTAACCCTTTGCTTCCTGACGGTACAAATTCGTCCTGGTGTAAAATAACTTATTTAATTATGTCTCTTATATGAGAATGAATTTGACGTAACTAATCACTGTTGGAATAACTTTGGTAATATTTTAGTAGTTTTGGCCATTTTTAAGTAATTAGTTCCAAAAAATAACTCCTAGGGATAAGTTTTGCGGAGAGCTGTCACCCGTTTGGTTAAATAAAATTGCTTCCCTTTTACAAACCCCAATACTATAATTATTATAGTAATCGGCAAGTAGATTTAAATACGGGTTTTTTTTGTTTTAGAAAATATATTGTATTGAAAAAAGAACAACTTTTTATAACGCAATTCCCCGACAGTAGAAATTTATACCAATATTTTATTTGAATAAAGATTTTTTTTAAATAACAAGAAAAATACCTAATCGTTTTAAATGTTAACATAATTTAATCAGAAAAAGTTTGAAAA
>NW_028279612.1:0-25887 GCF_059751315.1 Micrasema longulum
TGTTCTTATGTTATAATTCAAATTGTCACATTGCCACATCGTATAAAATAAACGATTGTTTATTATCAATTTTATCATGGCTACCGACATTTGTCAGTCGATTTATTAATTTAATTATTATTTATTTATATCATTTAAAATGTATGCTTTTTGGCGGCTTCTTGCGAGAAAGCAACATCTTTAGCCTACCAAAATTAAGACCGGTAATTTTATTTAAAATATGAATACACATATGTTTTTATCTTCAAAATATAGCTGTTTAGTTTAGTGTGCAGATAAAGTTTGCACATATAAATTTATAACAAAAATACTTGTTAACACTATAATAATATGATGAAATTTATGGGATCAGGTTATAAGTTTGGAGTTTGAAATATCCAGGAAAATAAAAGAACAAATAAAAAAAAAATGAAGGGGTGTTAGGGTTTATTAGCCAATGTATTATTTTCATAATAATGTAAATTTAAAACACGATTTACGTATGCAATTTTACTCAATTATAATAATTAATCAGTGCGTTAAAAAAAATGAATATTGAATAAAGCTTTAATAAAATGATTGACTATCTATGTTTTGTTATGACTATTAAGTGTTTTGGGTAATGCTTTAAGGTCACAATGTTCTAAATGAAAATCTTCATGTTTGATTTCACGTGTTCATATTTATTTAACGTTTAAACATCATTGTGGCCAGATATGAAGCAAAGTGTAAAAGCACGCAAAAAATAAAAATCCCCCAATTGTTTTCTGTCTAGGAAGCAGAAAATATTGAAAATAGCAACCCTTGTGAAAGAAAATAAAATACGCGATATTAAAAAACTATAACTTGTGCTAATGCTTATGACTTACAGTATTGTGCGAATTAATGGAATAAAATTCCTTGTAATCATAATATACGTTTTTTATTAATATTTTGAGTTACATGTACTCGTATGTCCTCTTTTTGTTTTTATAACATCTTGAACACGTTTTGGCATGGGATCAGTTAAACTTCGGCAGTTTTCTTTTATTCTGTCATCTCGAAACTAACATCTAAATAACAGCTTCTATCATCTTTATCTTGGTGGTGCAGTCCAATTTTTGTATTCTAGATCGCCCACAAATTTTCTATAGGGTTGAGGTCAGGTAAATTTCCAGGCCAGTCTAAGAGACTTATCTTTTTATCATTGAAATACTTAAGCATAAATAAACTTCATAACGTGACAAGGAGCTGAGTCCTGTTGAAATACAGACCCACCATTAGGAAAACATTTACTCAGTTCTGTACTCAAGTGCTGCTCCAACAGAGCCTTATACTTTAGGCTATTCATCATTCCTTCTATTGGTATCAAAGATCCAATGCTCATATACGAAAATCAGCCCTAAAACATCTTCTTCACAGGATATTTCACCGTTTGGTCAACATGAGCCACAGTAAGTTTTTCATCCCCCCTTTTTCCAACAGATTTTGTGCGATATCCCTGCACGAGAAAGTGGGTCTTATCTGAAAACAGCACCTTACTCCAGTCTTCTACAGTCCATTTGGTATATTTTCTAGCCCAAATGAGCCTTTGCTTCATCATACGTGCCGTCAGGAGTTGTTTTTTCTGTGGTTGAATTGCTTTTCTTCCAGATTCAATAAGTCTTCTTTGTACTGTTGAGTCATGTATCATGTATCATCTCGTTGAAGTTCGTAACTTATTTTTCTGGGGTTTAACTTACTATTTCTGATTAAAGGTATTTCATCTCGGACACTAGTTTTCCGGTTTCTTCCACATTTCCCAATTCTATTCGCTTCAACTGACCCTGTTTCTCTTTTCTGCTTATAATCTTGGTGACAGCTCCCTGACTCACAAAACATTCATTTGCAATCTCCTTCTGAGTCATTGATGTATGTTCACTTAAGGTTATAATCTAAGAAAAGCTGGTCAGATACATTATTAGATTCTTGTTTGTAATCCAAAAAAAAACTGGTATATTCATTGTTTATCATTTGTTAAAGTCGAAAACATTCCAACTGTTAACGAAAAGGCAGACTGTAAATGAAAGACGAATTTCATTCAGTTTTGTGATTGGGAAAATATTTGAGAAAGGATAGGAACATGGAATGGATACCTACCTTTAATATGGTCTGAATGTTCTTCAATTTCTGGCACTGGATGACAAAATGAACTATGAAATATAACAATGTTTTCCACGACGCGCGACGATTCGAACCACTTTTTTATCCGATTTTATGTGAAGTCAAAAATGTTGTTTGGTTTTTGTTCTAAATCCGAATCTTCTAATTTGGAATTTCTTGTATCTTGATGTTAGGTAGGTACCATAAGGATAAGTCAAAGGAAGGATGGGAACGAAAGGTAATCGGCCAGAAATATTACTATTTTGGATAACTTATATAGCGCCATTTTCGTAATATAATACCTCAATGGCGTTTTACATAATGATTCTATTGTTAAATAAATTTAATTAAAGCTTTAAAATTTGTTATTTAATTAAAACAATTTATTTTGTTGTCACATGCTACGGATTTATTCAAATGATTTGGAGAACAAGTGGGTTTTAAGTGTTTTCCGAAACATCAATTCACTTTCACAGCCTCGCACCTCTGCTGGGAGAGCATTCCATGCCATAGGGCCTGCGACCGCAAATGCGCGCTCACTAAATGAAGTGCGCTGTTTGCGTAGAGGTATAATAACTTTTCCTCTCGCCGTAGACGCAGCTGATCTAAGCGTGAGACGCCTGTCAGCTAGTTTATCTGGAATGCATAGTTCCCTTAGATATTCCGGAGCAGAGTTGTGCAGTGACTTATACATAAGCCAACAGAGTTTGTATGCGACCCTCCGTGGAAAACATAGCCAGTGTAGTTCCCGAAGTAGTGGAGTGAGTGATATGACTGAACTTAGAGATTCCGAAAATAAGTCTCGCTGCAGCATTCAATATCGGTATCGGTAAATGAGGTTATTTACTTAACACCAACTGTTGTGTAGATTCGATTATTAACCCTATTCACAAAAGTGCTTGCTTACTGCATAACTACGTTTAAATGATGTATTTCAATATTTTCATAAAGAAGATCTGTTTGTCCGTCACAAGAATATTACAGCCTTTCGCAAATGCGCGACAGACTTCGCGTAATACACGTCCGTAATTCGTGGAAAAATAACGGCGACCTTAGACAGTTGCCTATTTCTTAGCGCGTCACCTTCAGCACGTGCCTACGGCCAAGTACGCTGCATTCAGAACCGAATGAACCGACTCTTCCTGTTGTGTGGGCTGGCAAAAAAGTCAGCCGCGGATATTTCCGACTCCGCCGTCTCGTTCTGGCCGCCTCGTCGCCTATCCTCGCGACAGGGACGCGGAGCGATCCGCAATCTGCACTCTGTTATTGGTGTTTCTCTTTCAATGCGTGTCGACCTCCGCGTGTTTTTCGGCGTGGCGAAACCTTCGGAGCTGTTGTGATTTCAGTTGACCTTACCGCTCTGCGGTGGACCCGTCAGAGCTGGTGCTCGTCCGCCTATATAGTAATTGCGGGGTTCTTTTCCGAAACGGACTATTTCCAAATTTATTTGCAAGGTTATTTACAACTCAATGAGGAAGTTCGGTGGTTTTTTTTAATTGTGTAAAAACTATCAAACTAAACCAAAAATTATTTTCTTTGATGTTTGTGTTTTAAAATTTTGAAATACTACCGCCTGTGACGTCACGAGTCGAAAAAATAAGGCCGATCCACCAAATACACAAAAAAAATATTTGATAAAACTCTTTTTATTTTAATACAATATTTGAGTTTGTCCAAATGTTAATGTTAAATACACAGTGTAAAGTGGCCACTTAAACCAGCCAATGGCAGATCATAGGCCCTGTAAATACCTAGACTTCCATATTCCCTTCTTTAAGGTATTCTCCATACCTTTTGTAATTTGTCCATCTTTTTATTTTATTTATTTAATTATTATATTTTTTCTTTGCATTTTAGATAGTATAGAAAGGTTACAAATACAAAAGAAAACTTTTACGTTTACACAAAAAAATCCACAATGGCATGGCTAATTTATTATTTAAATTTTTTCTTTCTAAACAAACTATTTCGGTTACGTGCATATCGGAAATAGTTGTGAATTGGGTTGTGGTTCCATATTGTGGTGATAGTGTTTTTTTTACTAGCGGAGAAAATTCGCGCATTTAATTCTGGAGCAAAGTTTCTCAATATGAAATTTTTTTCAAAAATGAACTACTTTGAACTTCGTCACAAATTCTTCCTAATCAACAAATGTTGTCAATATTTTTATTTTTTGGGTGATACCGTGCGTGTTGGATTTATTACTATGTTTCGGCTACCATTCCAGGAGCCATCTCAAATCCAACACACACGGTATCACCAAAAAAAAAACATATTGATAACAGTGACCGTGAAAACCTTCGCACCTATTTATTTACCTATAATGTTGTGTACATTTCCGTTTTCCGGAAGCCAACTTACCAATCAACGGAACTCTCCGACGAGAACTTGTGACGTCACGGGCGAAATTCTTTCAAAATTGAACGAAGTTATACAGAAAGTAGCCAGCTATAGAAAAGTGAAACTGAGATAATAGCCACTTTGTGAAAAGAGTGAATTATAAAATCTACACAATAGTTGGAATGTTTTTGACTTTAACAAACGATAAACAATGAATACATAAGTTTTTTTTTAATATTACAAACAAGAATCTTATTATGTATTTGACCAGTTTAAAAGATTTTTAACGTACCATAAGATTTTTCTAGTTTTGTGGGTGTTTTCTGCAAATTGAGAAATATCGTTTTTGTGATCGACACCTTTTTCCGAATGTGATTATTACAGTTTTTTGTATGAAAGCGGTCTGGCTGTTTTTAGCAGAACATAGAATCGACCTTACTGCACCCGATAACATCAAAATCTAATTTTTCCAAAATTGTGGACTGTCTGCTGTCTGCATAACTACGTTCAATTAAAATACTTGAAAAAATCACGACGCCGATAAAACGATACATCAATCTATTTATTTTTAATTGGCTTAGTTCGATGATCGAAATAGGGATTGTTTTGCTTTAAAAAATGGTTTTGCTTTTAAAAATGGTTTTGCTTTAAAAAATGGTTTTGCTTTAAAAAATGGTTTTGCTTTAAAAAAAGATGTATTCAGCGGCTTGTTGTAGGTAAAAATCCTGTAAAAGGAAATTCAGAAAGATCAGTCGTCATCACGGTACTGTTTATTGCGTTTTTCTGCCAATGAGGAATTCCACTGTTTTCTAATTATTATTTTTTCTATTAACGTACTATTTAACTAAGCAAATATATATATATATATTTTTTGTGCGTTATTTACAAAGTTATGATTTTTTTAAGTTACATTTATCAAATACCGCGCCAAACGGCTGTAATCAGTGTGTCACTTTTCAGTAGTGACGTCATGAAACGGTTGGCGTTCTTACTTTCACTGACCGCGGTATGTTGTATTTCTCCAGCCAATAACAAAACTGACAAGAATCCATGGAATATTGCTTTGATTACTTCATTTACTTGATCGTAATTTGCTCATTTCTATGTAATGGTTGTTTTTACGAACGGTAAATCTGGCAAAGCTGTTGAAATGTCAAAACTTTTCAATCACAAATTATACTCTTTTTTTTTATGGTCAAAACGTTCCTTACATGGTGCGGGGGCTTTAAAGCGGAAACCGGAAATACTACACGTAGATATAAGGAGTGACGTCATTATTTACGATTTTAAAATGAATACTATTTTTATCATTTTTTATTTATTTTAGCGTGCGTTTTTGAGATATTTCATCCTACTCCAAAATTTTTAAATATTCACGTGTACACGAAAACATTTTTAAAGTTTAATTCCGGGTTGGGCTGGAATTCCTCATTATACTGTGTACAATCAAAATCAATCCATCTTATAATATGTTTATCGGAGTCGTGTGGATTTTTACCGTCGGATGTCGTCTGAATTGGGCCACATTGTCATGCTGACGATTCGCCACTCAAATATATGACAGTAGCAATAACATTGCACTTACCCGGTGGCGGTGCTGTGAAGAAATTTAATGTGCAAAACAAACATACATTCACGATACGTGACAGTTCAAAAATGTTGTAAGTCCTCATTGAGGTATACAGGGTGTTCTTTAAACCCTGTCACATCCGAAACCACGATGATCAGTATGGGCAAGAAGACATATTAGCATATTTAAAAAAATATATATAGAACAAAGATTTTTTTTAAATATTAAATATTTTAAAAAAACAAATGGTTGCTTACTTCTGCAGGGGAGAAGTGAGAAAAGCGCGGCGCAGGATCAGACTCCCCCTTCCCTCCTCGTCGTTTTTTTTTTTTTATTTTTTTTATTCGGTCTAAAAAAATATTTCAATGGGCCAATATGTCTTCTTGCTCAAACTGATCATCGTGGTTTCGGATGTGACAGGGTTTAATGAACACCCTGTATAACTAGAGTAAACATAAGCATACGAAATATGTTCTCTCAACCTGCGGCCAATTGATCTATGTTTGATAGAACAGACTTTAGTCCGTTTCGAGCGTTCACCAGCTACTTTTCTCCTCGAAATTACTAAAATGCCTATATGTACGCTAAGATCCTGCCCAAATCGTTCGGGAAAAGCGATAGTATAACCTTTCACTGGCAAGCAATGTTCTTATCTTAATCAATACTTGTTTAAAATAGCTATTTTAATGTCAAAAAACGTCGTATTAATATGTTATAATTCGTGAGTTATCTCCTGTCTCCTTCCTGCTCAGTTAGTCGGGCGTAAAGCGAAACGGAGCGACATACTGAATAGAACTCACAGTAGACCGATGTAATCAGTCCGTGCTTTTTACTGTACTGCTTGTTTTGCTTGTCACGCTTGACTCTTGACTCACGCAAGGAAGGTTCCGGGTTCGATTCCCGGTGAGAACACAAAAAAATTAAATGTGATTTTTCTCAAGCTTGGGTACTCGGTGATGTAATTCGCTACTGTAATTATGCCTCCTGGCCTGTTGTGGTGCAAAAAAAAATGTAAAAAAAAAATGAAATAACTAACCTAATAAAAATAATTAAATGGGTACAAATTATAAGGAATTTAAGGAAATAATCTGATTTAGATCCACAAAAAACAAATGCTGTTTGTAAACATTCAAAAACAAACTTTTTTTATACACAAAAAAAAACATTTTTTCATTTTTTTGCAAATGCATTCTCCTCGAATGCAACCTTGGTAGATCGATGAATAAAACATTTATGCTCCTAACTTCTTTTTTACATATTATATTGAAAATTGTAATATCTACGAACATGCACAGCGCGAAGACCGATATTTCTCTGAAAACCGCACGTAAATCGGTTAAGCCGTTTAAGAGGAATACGGTGACATCACACGTACAGAGGAATTATGTATATTCAGAAAATTTAAAATGATTTTCTCTAATATTAAATTATCGCTTTATTTATCGGCTTTATAACAATTTTTTATTTTATTTTTTATTGCGAAGTCGGTATAATATAAGAAATAAGACTTGGTGTCGTATGGTACTGGTGTAGTCATAAATGTAGTACGTGAATAAAGAGGGTTCAATTGATTGCGAAAACACATGACGTCATAATTATTTGGCAAAACAAGATTGCCAGTGAAAATTGCTCGAAAATTTGCCCCGATCAAACAACAAACAAATACATTTCTATAGTAAGTTCTCGGAAAATCAATTTATAACCACTGCATTGATAAATAAATAAAAAAGTAGTTTAATATATTAATAAATTAACAAGTCATGTTTGACCTTTGTTACGTGATCTGGGGAGCGATTACAGACGCTATCTTCATTGGTACATTTAAAAAATAATAAAAAATTTAGTCTTAAAATAGTACAAACATATTATCAACAATATTTTGAGTTTGTCCAAACTTTTGTAGACAAGGACTGGATTCAACTCCCTGGGGAGCTGTTTATATTAACATATTACAACAGAGGTGAAGAACATTTAAGAGAAGGTAATATAGAAGTCTAGGCATCTACAGGGCTTATGACCTGTCAATGGCTGGTTTAAGTGGCCACTTAACACACTGTGTAACATTCACCATTCTGTTCATATTTGAACATCTATATTCCTTCCATTCTTTCATCTGTTGATGTTTGTGAAGTTAAAGTTAAGTTAAATTATATTTGTTGTTTTAAAGATAAGGTTGGTCAAATATCCACCATGGCGTTGTTTAATCCGAGAGCTTCAATTTTCATTGGTTCTCTCATTAGATGACTATAGTAGCGTAAAAAATTATTAATTAATTAATTTTATTCTACATAAAACGGATATTTTTATGTCATGTTAAATTATATTTGTTGTTTTAAAGATAAGGTTGGTCAAATATCCACCATGGCGTTGTTTAATCCGAGAGCTTCAATTTTCATTGGTTCTCTCATTAGATGACTAAAGTAGCGTAAAAAATTAGACTACCCGGCTACACTAACAAAATGTTTATTTTGTTTTCTTTGACAGTCTGACAGATGGAAAAACAATTCAATATTCAAGCAATGCATTTGCTGCTTACACATGCATTTGCTACTTACGCGTGAAATGTGATCCCATCCTGTTTCTTTAAGATCCCAGCAGCATTTATACACTTTAAGACGACACAACGCCGCATAGTTGAATTCAAATCGGGAGTTGCGCACTGAGCGACGTCTATAAAGAAACTAATCGGTCAAAACGTAAAACTACTCCTTTAAGAGTAGTTTAGTCGCCTTTTGTTTGATGCGGTTTCCGGACTATCCTTAATTCAATTTTCTTGCGGATTGCAAGGATTTATGTAGTACCAAACTTCGTTGATTTCACATGTCCTACAGAATTACCAAAAACGCGTAAAATTCACGTTGGTACATTATTCATTGGGCCGCTTGAAAAAATATTGTAATACGACCGTAAAAAACCTGTATAATCATTTTACAACCTTATACTTTTTAGGTTATAAGAACATCAAACAAATATGTCTAAATTTAATGTTTCATATCCTAAAAGGTTTCCCCAATTTGTGATGTAAGCTGCGCAAATTTTGATTGATTTACTGCCAATAATTATAATAAAATTGATTCGAAAGGTGACGATTGCGACTTAGGCATAAATAAGCCAATATTATAATACGCTTTTTATTGGTTATAAATGTTCAAATTTGTCGCTTAGCGATCATCGTAAATATGTATTTTCCATATTCAATTTTTCCATAAAACGTGATATTAAAAAATATATAATGGAATACCTACCTACACGATGTACGATCAAAAATCAATACCTCGTCGTCATCACACCCATAAAAATATCCATCGAATCTTATATTACCTGTGTATATTTTTATGTAAACATACATAATTGTCAAATGTCAATTTATTTATCCTTTTTTATTTGCTATGCATTTTTGTTTCTAAACAGAAACAAAAAGAAAGAAAATGCATATTATAATAAATTACTTTATTATAATATTTTTATTTTATTTTAATGCACAAAATACACAATTATATGTTTTTTGTTTTATGTCCCGACTTGTTAGAAAATTCCGTGTTAAGTCGGGACTCTTCGATATATAAACCAAAAATATTTATTTACGTATTAAAACAATATACAAGTAATCAAAACAATATGCAAAATAATCAAAACAATATGAAAAATAATAATAGAAAAATATAAATAATAAAAATTTATACATGTCGAAAAATGGAATATAGAAAAGTTATATAATAATACGTATGACAGTGATGATATACACATATACGTATATGGATAATAATGAAGACAGCAGCGATGTTTTATATTTATTCCCGAAGCAATCTCATACAGTGGTCTCTACTTCTCGATACAATCCAATTATGGATCTTCATCTTAAATATAGACGTTGTTTTGAAGAATTTAACATGTTCATCCAAGACGTTGAACACTCTCGGAGCTATATATGAAAAGTGTCTCCGAGCAAACATCGCACGTATTCTCGGTATTAAAAGTTTAGGTTACGTGAAAACCTCGTACGGGCATTCTGTTGGGACCTCCTTCCGTAGTCGCCTGACCAGAAAATTGTCAATACATTTTTGATATAGATTTGACGAATATCAAGAACTTTTAACAATTGAAATAATGGTTCAGATGGGTAGGTCGGAGGGCACCGAAGCATAACTCTAAGAATATTTTTTTGCGTTCATGACAATTGTCGAGCAACCTCCCCAGCCAATTATGCCATAAGCAGCCACCGATTGGAATAGCGCAAAGTAGACATTTTTAAGAGTGCTAACGTCCAGGATGTTTCTGAGTGAGCTGAAGACATGACACAGTTTTCTTAATCTAGATACCAGGGACTGAACCTGTGTCTCCCATCGCAAATTTCTGTCAATTACAATGCCTAGAAATTTAATATTATCAACTGGTTTCAATAATTGACACGAATTTCTGAACTCAGAAACCCAAAATAATAATACTGTAGGTAATTCTGATCAAAATAGAATGCTGTTTTACTCGGTTATTATATTACGAAAATCTCTCTTCTTTTCCTCCAATTTATTTCCTTCTCCTCAATCTTCTTGCAGTGCTCGTCTTTTATTTTCTTTTCTTGTATAATATTTTTTAATTGTTTTAAAATCTATGGTTAACAGATTTTTTCTTTTTTTTCAGGTAAGCTGCGAATTAACAAACACACCCGCCACCTGTGAATTCTTTCTGTTCTCCAATATCAATTATGTGAGTGTCTCACTACATATTATATTAAGATTTTCTTTTATATTACCAACATGCCTAAAATACCACCGAATATAACAAGAACCATAATTTAATACAATTTCTAATTAATTTAATTAAAGCCTAGTTAAAACCTGCACCTATTTATTTATTTATGCTTTATTAAGTTAGTTCATAACATCCTAAGAACTAATAAAAACTTTTAATAACATTACAATTTTTTTATAAAAAATTCTTAATAACATATTTTTTCAAATTCATTTTAAATATTTCAATCTTTTCTATCTCCTTTATTTCTTCAGGTAACTCATTGTACAGCTTCAATCCCTTGTACAATGAGTTTTGAGATTCTGTTTTTCTCCTCATTGGTAATCTTATTTATTTATTTTGTTCATTAACGCCCAAAAGGCATTTACAAAAAAAAAAAATGAAATGCATGCTAACATACTAAATAATAACAGAAAAAAATTGTGAAATTAGTTAAAAAGGATATGATAAAAAGTTTTACAAAGTAAAAAAAAAAACAATAATAACAAAGGTATGCAAGAAAAAACAGTAAGCATATAAACAAAAAATGCAAAGATATAAGCTTATGAAATAAATTCTGTAAAGCAAACAATAAATAAAGTGTTACGGTAAGCAAGAAAGACATTTTTAAGTTAATTTAATAAACCAGCAAGCATACATTATTTATTTATTTATTTAATTAACATAAACGGCAAATTTCCCGTTTTTTACAAACATTTATAATATTAACATATTTGGCTTAATATTTTTTTTTCCTTTTTCAAAACATGAATTTTAAAAACAATAACAATAATAATATTACGAAAAAATAAGAAATAAAAATATGTATCTATGAAATTCGTATTTTCCAATACTCCAATGCAATTTGATATAATAGTAATAAAAAAAAAGCAAGTATATGGTTATAAAAATAAACAAGTAAGTATTTTTTTAATTTATGGAATTGAATTGTCAATAATAGTTTGATGAGCAGCTACAAATAAACTTGATATTGTGGACTTATAAGATAGTAAAGAATTGGACAGAATGTCTGCAGCCGTTCCATAAGTGTTACCTAACCTACGCACTATGCAGTCTCGGTATCAATGAATTGTTTTGTTGGTTGGAAGAAGTACTGGAGCAATGAAACAATAAAGTACTCCTAGTGTTGACAGCAGGTACTCTAAAATTAATTAATTCAAGTATTTTTGGTTCGTCAAAAAGAGAGTTTACAATTTTATACAGTGCAGTGAGATCTATCTTTTTTTCATCCCTTGTTTCATATGTATGACATTGTTGATTATTTTTTTTATTCCATTCATCCCCTATAATTATTGAATTGATTGACCTATAATGAATTGAAACCAGTAGAATCGTTTTCATGCTAATTTAATGGATAATTTTGCGCTTGCAACTGAAGGATATAGGATATAAAGGGTGAATGTCAAAAAATGAAATTTTGAGATATAACTTTTTTAACTTTTCAAAACCCTTGAACCTTATGTAATTAGCCTATTCTGTTTTAGATCATCTGAAATGATTGTCATTAATATTTAACTCTTGGTTTATTTCCAGTATTTAACTGACATCCACCCTTTATGCCTTGTATTCATTTTTGTTTCTCGTGCAGGTTTCTTGGAAAGTACAGCCTCGATGTCGAATTTCATTTAACAGAAAATACGATCACGTGAACTGCCATCAGAGGTGGTATTCTAAATCTTCTCCACCCTCTAGAGAGTGAATAATTTGGGAACTTTTATTTTTTGCATGCGTTTACACATTGGTTCATATCTGGCAATGCTGATGATTCAACGTCAAATAAATATATACACGTGAAATCAAACATGCTTTTCATTTAGAAGATTACTGCCACCTTAAGCAATACCCAAAACACTTAATTAATATTATTATTTTATGGATAACTTATATAGCGCCATTTTCGTAATATAATACCTCAAGGACGCTTTACAAACTGATTATATAAACTAACTTCACAAACATCAACAGATGAAAGAATTGAAGGAATATAGATGTTCAAATATAGGCAGAATGGTGAATGTTACACAGTGTGTAAAGTGGCCACTTAAACCAGCCATTGACAGGTCATAAGCCCTGTAGATGCCTAGACTTCTATATTACCTTCTCTTAAATGTTCTTCATCTCTGTTGTAAAATGTTAATATAAACAGCTCCCCGGGGAGTTGAATCCAGTCCTTGTCTACAAAAATTTGGACAAACTCAAAAAAAAAAGAAAAGATATGTATTTAATTTTAACTTTTTTAATTTAAGAAAAACAATGTACTTTGTCACCACATGCTAAGGATTTATGCAAATGATTTAGAGAACAAGTGGGTTTTAAGTTTCTTCCAAAACATCACTTCACTCTCACAGTTTTTGGATTACAAGGTGCCGTAGGGCCTGCGACCCCAAATGCGCGTTCTAGAATTAGGTGTAATTGACCAAACGGTATTAATTTTTTTCCGATTTTCAAGCAGTTTAACACATTATTCGACGTTTATTTATCAGTGTGGCCATTATACGAAGCAAAGTGTCGTCGCTATAAAAAATAAAATTCCACAAATCATCCACTCTCAAATATCAAAATCTAGTTTTAAAATACCACCCCAGATGCCAGTACTAGTTTAAAGCACATAAAAATTGATATTCTTCCTTCATATCATGCACCCTTCAACTGAGATCTTTAAAAATTAAATATATTTATAGGCAGAATAACATTAAAAACTCATTAAAAAATACATTAAAGTGTAGTTTAATTTAATTTCTTAATTCGGTGTTATTTTAATTTTCATTTAGACGTGTATTTGAATAATCTTTAACGCAATATTTATGTTTATACTGGTTTTAAGCGACACGTATTCAATTAGGTTTTCTAATCAGATACAAATTGATGTTTATCAATTAATTCTAAAATACCTAATAAAACAAATTCTTTAAATCTATAAGTACAAGACATTATTGGCCCATCAGTATAATATTATTTATTTTCCTTAGAGTGTAACGGATTAATAAATTAAATATACAAATTTTATACGATAAATAAACATAATAAAATTGATATTAAAACTTGAATAAAATAATACACGCTCGTAAAAATACATTTAGGATATAAAATTAACCAATTTTTACGCATGTAAGATTACAAGGTGACCAAAAACTGAACTGTACACGAAAATTAAACTAAACTAGGTTTTTTTAATCACTCTAAAACCTACGTTTTTTTATTACTTTGTTTATGAACGACGGCTCTAATTTCATTTAACTCTTCTGCTTCGATTTCCCCTTTCACTTTGAGTTTGACAAATTATATGGAGGGTTTTTGATGGATATTCGCTATATTGCAATAACAGGGCCTCGATTATGATGGGAAGATAAAGACGTCATACCTTCACCTTGACGGTATATTTGAAGATAAATTCCCTCTAGCGATTATAAAGATATACTACCAACCCTCCACCTTTAAGTTTTGGGTAGGTACATCGATATGAATCAAGGGGAAGCGTATGTCACGGTACACATATCTACGCTCTTAAATGACATAGCTTCAGTATGACGTCATTGTTGAAGATAAAAGTCTCTGAACCGACTACAAAGGTATAGTATCGATACCCCCACCATCAAGTTTTGATGTAAGTACATCATTTTGTACCGACGAGTCTAGAACCCCTCGATACGTTTATCTACGCATTAACTTTGTCAAAAATTTTGTTCCACCGAGCAATTTTTCCTTTAATTAACTAAAAAAGTTAGAATCATAAATGTTTTGTTCATCGATCTACAAGGGTTGCATTTGAGGAGAATGCATTTGCAAAAAAATGGAAAGATGTTGTTTTTTGTGTATAAAAAAAGTTTGTTTTTGAATATTTACAAACAGCATTTGTTTTTTGTGGATTTCAATCAGATTCTTTCCTTAAATTCCTTATAATTTCTACCCATTTATTTATTTTTATTGGATTTTTAGTAACACTAAAATAATATTAAATTCAATACATTAAAAAAAATCGTATTCCTACATAAGTACACCTCTTTGTTGGTGAGACGACCGGAGTTGGACGTTTGCAAAAAGAATGCCATATTTGAAAAAAGATTTATTTTATGTTTTGGAATTCAACCATAAACAAGTACCTAGGTACCTACTTAAATGAAATATTTTAATATTATCAATTTTAAGTTTTGGAATTAATTCGCAAACAAGTAGTTAGGTGCCTACTTATCAATAAAAAGTATTTTTCCAAGCTAATAGCAGGGAAGCCAACGTTCAGGCTGGACAACGTATGACGGGTCCGCTCTTATATTATAATGTGTCATTTTATATAACCACTTTGCGTAGGTTGTTTGATTTAAAATGCTAATGACCAGTCTGAAGATGCCCATTAGAGGGTGAAAGCGCTAATTGGTCCAAATAAATAAGTGGAAGTGTACCAAGTATTTTTAAAATTAATAACTTATATGCAAATATACGTTATTACATCATTACAATGGAATTCCATCAAGAATTTTCAATAAATAATTTAAATGAAAAAAATTGTTCCATGATAAATAGTTAAAGATCCTCACACGTGTCTTTTGGATTGAAGGACACTTGCGTATTGTTTGAAATCCCATGCCGTTTATTAAAAAAAATTAAACTTACATTTTTACGAAATGATAATTTTTCTATTTAGATTAACGTAAGCTTGATTAATTCAAATTTTAATGCTGTAATGCAGAAACTACCAAATATAATACATAAGTATATTTAAAAAAAAAAACATTTAATTATAACTGTTGTTTGCAATCAAAGCTCTAGAATTTTCTTTATAGTTGTATAGAGTGAGAAAATATATCGCTGCTTAAATTCAAAATGGCCATAAATAAATTCGTTCACTCGATCAAAATTTTCTACCCGAGTTTTTGCTCTTTTGTACAATCTTACTTTTATATTTATGTTTTTAATATCGTAAGATGCGTTTTTAAAAGCTGTATCAACAAATTATGGAATTTTGTTCCAACTATTACCTAGAAAGCTCTGAAGTTAGCCACTAAAACACAAAAGCCAAAAAAAAATTAAACGGCAGTGGTTATATCGATTTTAGAAGAAAAACTGTTAAGAAAATGTATGATTCTGGCAAAAGATGCATTCTTATTATTATTATTATTTGTGCTTGATATAACAACGTGAAACATCGAGGAAGTTCAATGCTACGGGAAATTGGAAATAAAAAATTTCGTCTTACACGCGGTAAAAATTAGAGCATTTTAATTGCACAGCGAAGTTTCTCTAAAATGTATGAATTTTTTTTAAATTATGGCACCAGTTCTTCTAAATCAACCAACGATATAGTGTTGTGATAGATTTTCGGTTTCCAGGTAGCTAACTCACCAATTGGAACAACTCCCCGAAGAGATCTGGTGATGTCACGCACGGAATAATAAAAAAAAAAAATAAAAAAAAATCGTAGCGCTGATAATACGGTACATAAAAAAATAAAAACCGCTGAACTTCCTTATTGTTGCAGCATAAAAAAAAAATATTCAAACAGCATCGTCTGCGTGATGTCAACGATCTTTTTTATTTTTTTATTCATTTATAAATCATACAACACAAAGTATTTTACAAGTAGAATACATTGAATTACATTCCCAGAAGTTACAACAACTCGATTCGGGACATAAATAATATTAACATAAAAAAAACACATATTGAGAACAACAAAGAAACAAAGCAAGTTTAGCACCTTTATAACTAAATTTAGTACAAAAATATATACGTAAAAAACCCTTTCTTACACAAGCAGAATAAATATATGTAAAAAAAACGCTTTTAAGAATAAAGAAATTGGTGAATCTACTAAGGGAGATAAGGTCGTTAACATCACATGCCACGCATACGATGCAGCCATCGTGATGATGAGAACATATCCATCTCAGTTAGTAAACATCTGGATACCTAAGAAATGTCGTATGGTACCATGAACACGTGGTTATTGGAAACATGATTCGGATATACAAAACGTGTGTCACACCAATCATGGTGTATGCAACAGAGGCGAGGATAGATAGAGAAAAAAGAAAAATACTAAAAACCAAATACAAAAACGAAACAGAAAAACTAAATAACTGCTCAGAACGTCAGAGATGAAACTACCAAGGGCAATCGCAGGGAAAACCCCAAGAGGCAGAATCCGGAGTCAAGAAGTTAGACGGAATTGCGATACCCAGGGCATAGTAAATAGATTATGGAGAGATTACGTCAATAATTATATTAATGAAAAGCTCCAAAATCCCCTATACCATGGCCAACGAAATCCCAGCCGTTTGTGTCAGTAAAGTTTTTTGGCTTATTGTATATACATTATACATATGTGTTTTTTTTAAAATTATTTTTATTTAAGTCCCGAACTAAATTGCAGTAACTCCTAGGAATGTTATTTATTTGTATTATAAATATGAATTATAAAAAAATAAAATGAAATAAAATACATTCCACAAAGTTTAGTAGATTTAGATAATTAAATCTTGGAGGTATTTTAATATTTGTCTACCAATATAACTTGTTTATCTGCAAATAATCCTGAGCGCATTGGCATTGTTTTGAATCCGCCATGCCACTTCTGTGCTAAAGCGGCCATTTGTAAGCCATGAGCGGAGCTTTTATGGATGTTTTTTTGCGGTTTAACCGACTTTCATTCGATCTTGCTGACGTAGAGGAGTCCATTAATCCAACTTTATGCAACAACACCTCTATTTCAATAGATTAATTAAAATTTAGCCATTGACGTCATCAGAAATGTCGCCATAGACCGGCATTTCGGCACGTAGCCCGAATCGTGCCGTTTAGATTATGACCTTTTTACCCTTTCTTGCCTGGGCCGCGATTATGAACGGCTATCTTCTTCGGTGTATACTGAGTTTACTCTGTAGATAAAATTGTTAGGCTTTGCATAGGATTGTTTCTACTGTTGGTATTATGAAAATGGTTTTTGCGAGGAATTCAGTACTATGACGAAAAGTAATTTCGCCTGAGTTCGATAGGGATCATGATCTGTGTTAAGATTTTGCCGGTAGTGTCTTGATAATTTGATGTTCCTCTGTGATTTGTTATAGATACGTATTGTTTTTCTTCTCTTGATTGAGTGCATGTTGTATAGGGCAAATTATTCTAATGTTACCTATATGTATTTGGGTTTCGTGTCGTTGATTGATTTGTTTGTATTACTACGTTCTTCTTCCTTTCCGATGCGGGATCTGGAGCGTGCGGCCGCGGTCTCAATTTGGAACTAACACTGTATTCCTCCACTGTCATACTGGGAAATTAGAAAAAGGTGATTGTGCTGACCATGTGTATTTGATTGATCACAAACTGACAATACTGCAGTGAGGGGTACAATGAAAGTTTTTAAAGTTTATTTGTTTTGTTATTTTCGCGGTTTAATTGTAAAGAAATATTAAATTTTCGCTTAATTAGTTTTTAAAAAAAAATTGATATTGATATGCGGAACTGAAGAAAGACTCAAGTCTTTATGAACAGTTTCGGGAAAGGGGTGGATGCTTTCATTGTAGATAAAATTGAAGAAAAGTTTTAACCTCCCATCAGAATACGTACCCTGGGCCCCGATCACAATGGGAAGTTATCATTTATCTTCAATTTTATCTACAAAGTAAAATTAAGTTTTCTGTATGAAAAGCAGAATATGCATACATTTTTTTCTTTTCAACATGTTCAATTAAAGGTTACCAACGAAGATATTCATTAGTTAACCCATAGAAAAATTGTTGATAATGATCCTTAAGATAAAAATAACTTTATTTAATTTACTTACATATAACTTTGAATTATGTATCCTCACCTCTGTTCTGTATTAATACATTTAACTTTTTAATAAAGATACCAGTCTCGAAGATGTCGCGAAAGCGATGAAACCGGTCACTGGATATTCCAAATTTGTGGATTAAAGTATCACTCGTGTTTTATTTATAAAATAAAAAAGAAGATACTCTAAATGCTCATGCAAATGTACTAATTTTCGTACACAAATATCGATTTTTCTTTTTAGACAGTCGAAGATAACTCTGTTAACTTCCCATTGTGATCGGGGCCCAGAAATAATTTATTCAACAATATCCTCAATTTGTTTTTTAAAAGTCTCAAACATCATTATAAACATGCTGTTAAGTAAATAACAGCATTTATCGATGTTATTCCTGGCCGATTACCACTCTTTCCCATCCTTCCCTTGACCCATCCTTATCGTACCTACTTAACATCAAGATACAAGAAATTCAAAATTAGAAGATTCGGATTAAGAACAAAAAAAACAACGTTTTTCACTTCACACAAAATTGGATAAAAAGTGGTTCGATTCGTCGCGCGTTGAAAACATTGTTACGTTTTATAGTGCATTTTGTCATCCAGTGCCCGAAATTGAAGAACATTCAGATCATATTAAAGGTAGGTGTCCATTCCATGTTCCTATCCTTTCTTCAAATATTTTCCTATCAAAAAACTTAATGGAATTCGTTTTTAATTTACTGTCCGCCTTTTCGCTAACACGTGTTATGTATATAGAACCCCTAACCTAAATTTCACCCTTCATCCCTTCTTCTATTACCTTCTTTTCTTCTTTTGTTAAATTTCGTTGTTTGTGGACTGGCACTTGAAACGTAATATTTATCACCTCATCTTTTTATAATAAATATTATACTGGTACGCTGCATTAAGAGCAGGTGTAGGTACTAATTTAGTGTTATATACACCACTGGATGCGAATAGGAAAATTATTTTTCATTTCATTTTTTTTTTTGCACCACAACAGGCCAGGAGGCCCAATAACAGTGGTGAATTACATTACAGAACAACCAGGCTTGAGAAAAATCACATTTTTAATTTTTGTGTTCTCACCGGGAATCGAACCCGGAACCTTCCGTGCGTGAGTCAAGCGTCTTGACCACTACACCACGGAGGCCGCCCACTAGACCATGAGATGGACAAAATATCATAGTCTCGAGTATTTTATTCGTTTTGTGATTGATAAAAATTGATCTCAATGGGAGTATTCCGAAGGAGGTTCTAGCTAGGGGCCCCGGTAGCTGTACGCCAAGTGCCGACCCTCGATAAAGGAAGCCTGACTGCGGTATACGGCCGGTGACGAACCAGCAAACGACGTGGTAACGCGTACGTTACGATTAGCGTACTACGGAAAACCGCATTCAGTTGCTTTATTCCGTATTTGTCGCTAAAGATAGAGAACGCTTTTGTTCGTTAGATTTTTTCAGAGTTTGTATTTTTTTCACTTTTGTATATCCGAATTATGTTTCCAATAATCATGTGCTCATTGTACTATACGACATTTCTTAGGCATCCAGATGTTTACTAACTGAGATGGATATGTACTCATCATCACTATGGCAGCATCATCTGCATGGCATGTGATGTTAATGACCCTATCTCTCTTAGTAGATTCACTACTTTTTTTTTATTCTTAAAAGCGTTTTTTTAAATATATTTATTCTGCTTGTGTAAGAAAGGGTTTTAGGAGTATATATTGTTGCGCTACATTTAGTTATAAAGTTGCTAAACTCTCTTTGTTTCTTTGTTGTTCTCAAAATGTGTTATTTTCTAAATGTTAATATTATTATGGTCCCGAATTGAGTTGTTGTAACTCCTGGGAATGTAATTCAACGTATTGTACTTTGTGTTATATGATTTTTAAATAAAATAGAATAAATAAATAAAGAGTTACACCTGTGGTTTTGTGCGATTATAATGCGTGGGTGGTTCTTCATTTTATTTGTTCCTAGTATTGCCAGCTAATATATCGTCCAAATATTTCCTAATTAGAATTAAACAAATCTCCCGTCCCCGGGTGAGGTCACTCGGCTTGTTTCAGGTCTGCGAATGATCATGACTCACCCGAGTACACATTCATGTGTGATGGTTAGTATAATTACATTACGTTCAAGCAAGTGTCACAACAATGGCGTAACTGTGTCGTGCTAGCCTCGGTACACCGCGAGAACGCGTGCTGTCGTCGACTTACCGATGGAATATCGCCCGTTATAGATTCGTTCGTTGCATGCGCAAACTTGAAGTCAGTTTAAAAATTACGATGCAGAGCCAAATTCCGAAGAAATTGGCGCAGAAACTTTTCTGCTACAAGCGGAGAAAATGGCGTCCACGTTCATTGAAGATTTAAATATTCTTGATTTATAACGAAAGTAAAATTTTAATATCAATCTGTATCAGCTAACGCTGGATGAAGTTGATCAAAAGGTGAATGTGAACACTTTTGATTATGTTTTTTTAATTTTGTAAATTCTTTCCAATTTAGCCATACGTTATATGCAGAATTCAGCTGTTTGGATACCAATTTGCGCATCCTTAAAATTTTCTTAGTTAAAATGTGTATTATTTTTTATTGTTTTACGTCACTTTTTTCCCCCAAAAACAATTTAAGTGCAGTAAATTTCAACTCGTTTGAATAAACAAAGCGCTTTCATAAAATTAAGCCAAAGTACAATTCAATATATTAAAATAAAATCACTTTGTTTTTATGTACCACTTATATTTTTAGAATTTGACAACCAACTAGTTTCGGCAATACTATGCCTTCTTCAGGGTCAATTACAAACTAACATAACATAAATAAAAACGCCAAAGCAAAAAAGCCACGCCCACTCTACCCTCACTGTGAAAATTTTTATGTGTTATGTTAGTATGTAATTTACCCTGAAGAAGGCACAGTGTTGCCGAAACTAGCTGGTTGTCAAATTATAAAAATTTAAGTGGTACATAAAAACAAAATGATTTTGTTTTAATATATTAAATAATAATGTTCCACAAAGTAAGTGCTTTATACATCAAAAATACAAAGTCCAATTATTTGTTAAACGCGTTCAATTGATTTGATTGATAATTGTACCGTTGCGAAATGTGTCTAGTCTGCACGCTTTAGAGGATACCTAGATATTACAACCGTATAATAATATTAATGCCCAATTTCTATGCATTTCTCATTCCGATGACGCAAGTCTCCCGGTGGGGAATAAAGTGCACGTAGGCCACTCAAAGTGCACATTTCAGGCGATTTGTAACGATTTTGCTAATCTCGTGCGACCCGTGTCTTTTTGTCTCCCTTCAACCCCGCCCGCCCGCGCCCGGCGGCCTCTCGTGACCGCTCGTGGCGTGATGCGATTTTAAATTGTGGACTCAGTGTCTGGTGAAAGAATTTGTTTGCGTTAGCGCCCACTGCTTTGCTGCCTTAGCGCATGGCGCTGGGTATCCGAGTGGAAAAAGCACCATTAGCCCGATTATTGGCAGCTCTCGAAATCTTGTTTATATATTCTTCGATTCTATCGAAACGCCGTTTAATTGTCTCGGCTCTTTATCCGATTATTACTGTTTTACTGTTTGACAACCTTAACATCTGTTAAATCAGGTTTTAATGAGTTATTTTGGTTCTGCTTGTATACACATTTTTTATTTGACATTTATTTGTTTACTGGGCCAGAGGTGTTTAGATTCCATCTGTTTTATTAGACATATTTTGATAGGAAGATTAAGCGTTTAAATGTTTATCGTTTATGTTCGTTTTCTACGCGTGTCATGTAAAACCGAGATAATAAGAACGTATATTTTATTTGACTTTCGACTGCGTCAATTCATTTCGAATTTGATAATGATGCCTGTAAAAATTATCTCTCTAGGTTTTACGAGCTTTTTATGTCCTTTTAACTGCTTCGGATAAGGCGGAGCATCTCGCGGCCACGGAATTAATAAGAGTGCTCGCGAGATCGATCGACTCGCTAGCGTAAGATCCCGCATAAATATTAATGTACTCGTCAACTAAAACATGTAAATGTTATCTCTCGCCTCTCACGCAATATTTCTAAACACGCTACGTCGATCATTTCAATATCCGATATGCACAATCTAATAAGAAAACCGCGGCAGGTAATTGACGTTACGTTTGAGATATTTTGTCTAATCTGTTGAGCAAGAACGCCCGATTCCACGGGCCGAGATCTGTGGAGAAATGCCAACTTTGTCTATTGCGCGTGTTGCGAAATGCGGCTAACACTTTTCCTGGCTGTGACGGAGAAACGCGGCCTGCACTATAATCATGCACCGGTGACATTTGATTCTTTCGCTGGAAAATCGTTGCGAAAGAGAAACAATTGAAATCGGAGAGACGCGGACAACTGACGGCTGACTGCTCGTCCAATGTTACGCAAATGTCACAAATCGTGAGCATTGCCGCGCCGTTGTAACGGATCGTCGCATTTTGTTTCGCTTCGTTCAGAAGTATCGGCATTTACATTGTTATCCGCATCTTTAATTTTGATTTATCCGTTCCGCAATTTGTACCATGTAAATATTTTAAAAAACATAACACCGCAGAGTAATACATTTCTATGTGGCTGTCTAGATTCGCCGTATTAGATTCCACCCACCTGCGTGTCCATGTGACAGCACCGGTTAGTGGTACCCGCGACTATTTTGAGCAGCGTCGTCTCCCTCGCACTCGATACAGTGCTCCCGTTATGATCCGCGAGTCCTCGGCCGCTCGGCGCTCGGCGCTCGGCGCTCAGCCCAGTCCATCGGGATCATTATCCCACACAACTTGGCCGCGGCACAGCGCGCATGTCCGCAATACCGAATTAGAATGATGTAATAAAGTTTGGCGCGCGTGCTCGGTCGCTTTTATCTAGCCCGTGTTTGCCGGTGTTTTCTCGCGGCGTCTACTCGAGCCGCGGCCTCACTGAAATATATCGCACGTGTACCGTGTACCGTGCACTCTGCGTGCTGTGTAGTCCGCGTACGTCCGCCATTAGAACGTATCTAGTATCTACAGAGCTATTTCGTCTGGTGTTTTTGCACATGCGGATGATCACCGCGGCACGTAATTGCCGTTTTCTCGCTAAGGTCGTTGAGCTCGCGGCTCTGCCACGTTGACACATTTGTTGTGTATTTTCCCTCGAGTTCTACATTCCGATGTTTTTATAGCGCCGATCGAAACATACTTATCTAATTTAAATTTTAGAAATATGAGCGACGTGCATCTGCGATGATACTCGAATAAATTATGCAAATAATTTTAAAATCAAACAGGAAGAAATGAAACGACGTTTTTATCGATCGCCATAGTCGTAAATTATAATCGGCATTCGGCGCATTATCATACTAATTGAGAGTTGCATTGGAAATTGGCTTCTAGCAGTTCCCGGTCATATTCCACATTTACTTCCTCGACGCGTATAATATTACATAATTCATTGCCGAGCCGTGGCCCCGTGGACATAATCGGCAGATCTTAAGAATGAAAATAATAATCGACGTTTGGCATTGAAAAACTAAGCCAACATGATGCCAATATTTGTCAACACCCAAGGTTACTTCGGCAGGACCAAAAATAGCCTGAACGGTAACTCCTGGCTCACAAATAGACTTACTGTGTTCCTAAAATACATCCAGATAGTCCTACGCGCTGATGGAAATTGAGAGACCTATCTTGCATCTGGAGTCCATGCTCGGGGTTTGTATTCCTAACTAGCTTCACAGCGGAGCCGATCGGATCACGCGTGGGGTGACTTCTGAATTCTTCCATTAGTCATCACGCGGCTGGCGTTGATTATATGTTACGTTGAATGGTACTACTGTCCGCTGTCCGCTGACGGCCGTGGATGTCTGCGTCTGGCCGACCTGCCGGTACGTGTTGAGGTGGCACAATTCGTTGTTGTACCGCTCTATGTTCGGTTTCTTATTTCATAAGAAATGCTCCCGAACTGTCCTTGTAAAAAGCGATTTCTTGCCTAAATAAGGCGTCGAAAGCATTGCCATGTTTGAGCTGTTGAATAACTAACCAGTTCATACGATCATCTAGGTACTTTTCTGTAGCTTCGTCGTGGAAAAACCATCAAATAAAAAGCTCTGCGAGAAATATTATCTTGGAAGTCTCGTAGGATTCGCTACTTGAGAACAACAACTGACCGGTTCAATGCGAGCTGTCTTTGTTTCTTAAAATGAGTCATGCCCAGGATACTAATAAGATGGTGAATGTTTTTTTTTTATTTATTTTTTTTATACGGGAATTTGTGTACCTCGAAGAATGTTTACTAGGGACGGAAAGGCCGAGAAAGATATTGAAAGGAGGGTGAGTGCCGAGAACAGGGTGAACGGTGCACTAAAATATACTTAGGCAAAAAAATGTTTATCGCAGGAGGCTAAACTAGCAGTTCACAACGGAGAGAGAGTTCTAGTGCCAACTCTAATGTATGGGAGCGAAGTATGGAATTGGAAAAATGATGATGAAAGTAGGTTGAATGCTGTCGAAATGCGTTCCCTCAGGCGAATGTGTGGTAAAACGATGTATGATTTTTTTTTCTTTAGTAAAAAGAAATATTTGCGTTCTTATGATTTACCCAAATATTTAATTTTGAGGGCCGTTTTCAACGAGTTGTAAATAACTCACTATTAGAAAATGGAATCGAGTTGGGATTCGAACCACAGACCTTTGGTCCGTGAGTCCGAGACACTAGCCACAGGACCACAACCCGATTTAAATGATAGGTGCACAAATGTCGAGATACGTGAAGTGTGTAAGGTTGAGACATGCATTATTAACAGAATCAAGAAAGGGGTGCTGCGTTGGTTTGGACATGTAGAGCGAATGGACAGCGAAAGAACGGCTAAAAGGATCTACGATGCAAATGTTGATGGATGCAGAAAACGAGGAAGACCGAGAAAGATATGGCACGATCAAGTCCATCAAATACTTGAAGATGGACATGTAAAAGTAGGAATAATCGGCGTGCGTGCATGAGAAGATGTATGAATGTAAAGGAAGCGAGGTCTGTATGCCAAGATAGAGTGTTATGGCGTGAAACGGCGTGATGGTTTGTTCGTTTGTTTTGTTTATACGGGAGTTGCTTTATTATTTACCTTGCTTATAATATACAAGGTTTATATATAAAAAGGTGGATTTTTCTGCAATTAAATTTCTTTAAATTTATCTAAACTGTTAGGATCAGTAGGTATATACTTGTGTGGACCAATCGGGAACTTCTCAGCATTTGCTCATGTGGAGAGGAAACCACTTGAAACTCTTCAGGAGAAGCCGGCCTGTTGGCAGCAGTCAACAGGCCTTCCGTTCCACCAGAGGAGTGTTCGGCATA
>NW_028279613.1:0-81346 GCF_059751315.1 Micrasema longulum
TATTAAGGAGAATACATTATTGACTGATTTAATGTAAAATAATTAAGGAGAATACATTATTGACTGATTTAATGTAAAATAATTAAGGAGAATACACTATTGACTAATTTGTTATAAAAAAAATAATGAGAATACATTATTGACTAATTTGTTGTTAAAATAATGAGATTACATTATTTACTAATTTGTCGTACAATAATGAAGGAGAATACATTATTGACTAATTTACTGTCATTTTGTTCTCTTCATTTGGAAAAAAATAGACACAACTTATATTAGCACTAGACAACTTAGTAAATAATGTATTTTCCTTATTTTTTTTCTCAATTATTCCCTCGATTGAACGCGAACAGAAGACGCTCACTTTCATCTACATGACATTTCATTTCAAAGGCTTGTCAGAGCAGAAAATTTTGGTCCATCACCAATTTGCTCTCCAGGCATGCTTCATACATTTTAGACCATTTCTAGAGCTAACCTGACCTAACCTAAAATGTTTTTTTTAAACACAAACTCACCGAAAATGAAGAGTCAGTCTTTCCTTGGACTTGAAAATCTTCCCGCAAATATCACACTCGTACTTCTGGCCCCCGTGGTCCAGTCTCAGGTGATTGCGCAGCGTTGATCTCCGGCTAGACAAATATTTCATTTAAACGTGTCTTTTTTTTTTATATACATTGACAAATGTAAAATAATATTCTATTATCATACTTTCTCAGGTGTCCCGCAAGGCTCTAACCTGGGTCCATTGTTGTTCTAAATTTTCATTAACAACAACAACAACAACAACAACAACAAACCATCACGCCGTTTCCCCGTAGGGGTAGGCAGAGAGGATGGAACGCCATAACACTCTATCTTGGCATACAGACCTCGCTTCCTCTACATTCATACATCTTCTTATGCACGCACGCCGATTATTCCTACTTTTGACATGTCCATCTTCAAGTATTTGATGGACTTGATCGTGCCATGTCTTTCTCGGTCTTCCTCGTTTTCTGCATCCATCAACATTAAAAATGTAATTTTGAACTCGCGTTTTCTGTTGTTTACGGATGGCTTAAAATTATTCTTAAAGGAGACATATTCTGACGATTTTCGTCTTCTCCAAGCGAATATATCTAATATATCTGAATGGGCAAGGCGCAAAAATCTTAGGTTTAATGTTTCCAAGTGTTCGGTCACGTCCTTCACTAGGGCCCAAAAAACTCTTTTTTTTCGCTACAAAACGAATTACCAGAATCTGATACGAACGTCGAATGTTAAGAATCTGAACGTTAGATTTGTGAGCATCCTGACATTTCATGAACACATAGAGACAATCAGTGGTAATGCATTGAAGGTGTTAGGATCTGTTCCGCGTACTGCCAGGGTTTTCGAAAATACCCGCGTACTGAGAACTCTTTACAACTCCTCGGTGCGAAGTAGACTCGAGAGTGGCTCGATGATTCGGGGGCTACATGAACTGAAGAACTCTCTTATGATAGAGAAAATCCAAAAGAAGTTTCTGAGATATCTCTACATGAGAGAGTGCGGGTATTATCCTCGGCTCTACCTGACCGAGTCTCCCCAGGGTATGCTCGGCTACAACAGTTTAAAGACTAGAAGGGATGTGTATTTGACTACACATTTTATCGATTGTGATCGATAATTCTAAGATTATGATGAGCATTGGTTTGTATGTTCCTGATAATTACCTAAGACAGCGTCAGCATAGATTGTTTCATATTCCGATATACAGGAGCACCCTGCAGTTGGAAAGGCTAGCGCTACGCGGAACAACATCGCTCTGGATGTTGATCTGTTCCATGTATCTGAATGGGTTTTCCGGAGCAGGATTCTCCTACTACTTTGACAAGAGTCTTTTTATAATATGTACGCATTAAATTTTAGTTTGTAATGTATGTATTATTTAAAATAAATTAATTGAATTGAATATTTTTCTCGCGACAAAAAAACCTATACAATTCAACTATAAACTAAAAAATATTTCCCTTTCAATGGTTTTGTCAATAAAGGATCTTGGCATTACTTTAGATAGTCAATTCTCCTATCGTGAACACATTGATAATATTGTAAACAAATCTCTCAAACTTCTCGGTTTTATCAATAGAGTGACGGCGGACTTCAAAAATATTAACACCATCAAAACTCTTTATTGCTCACTAGCTCCACCCCATCTAGAATACGCTTCTCCTATTTGGTCTTCCATTCTACAGGACTCATATTGACCATATCGAGTCTGTCCAACACCGTTTTCTAAGAAAAGTGGCATGGCTGCTCGGATTACAAAGGGGAAATTATTCCTATTTTGAAATAGAGCAATCTCTTAATCTGTCTTCATTGGAGAGACGTAGAACTGAGATGGACCTTATATGCATTTTCAAAATACTTAATGCTTTAAGTGATGTCCCATCTCTGTTGCAATGAATTTCTTTTCATGTTCCCAACCGTGTCACCAGAAGTCAAAATCTGCTATTTTGCGGTTTGCATATGCGGTTTCTGGACTTTTCTTAATTCTATTGGTATTACTTTTCTCTGTGGCATCACTTTAAACAAATCTAATCTACACAGATCACAGTTTTACTTTTATAACAACTTTTCATGCTGTATTTTCATCCGCCCGGACGCAAGTGTCGATATACGAACCTGAAGTGTCTGGAACAAACGTGGCACGGGAATTTGATCCCCGCGTGCCAGTTGAGGTGCTCCCTGAGGCTGGGCCTGTCTCTGAGGTGGGCTCCGCAGGTGGTGCACACCAGACGTACGGCGTGCGTGCCGCTGTGACCGACGAGACGACGCTCGGAAGGGAAACGCTGGCTGCACAACCCGCACGTGTAGGCCCCGCGAGACTGGAAGGAACGCGTGAATTAATTCATTTTATTTAATATACTAAAATAAAATAAAATCACACTATTTTTATGTACCACTTATATTTTTTATAATTTGACAACCAACTAGTTTCGGCAATACTATGCCTTCTTCAGGGTCAATTACAAAGTAACATAACATATATAAAGTTTTCACAGTGAAGGTAGAGTGGGCGTGGCTACGGGGTAGAGAAAAAGGGGGTTTTTGTGTGGATTTAGGGAGAGGGAGATTTTATTTTAATATATTAAATAATAATGTTCCACAAAGTAAATGCTTCAAACATCAAAAATAATTCATTTTAATTTAAATATATTGCAGCAGAGAGGGAAAACATTTTTGAAGACAGAAGTATAGGCATTTACAAGGCTAATGAAAGGTTTATGTCCCATTTTTTCCATAAATTTCCATTCAAATACCTCCAATCAAAGTTTTTTACGTTTTTCATTGAAATTTTTTCGAAACTCATTTGATATGTCAAAAGACGCCGAACAGCGCGCCGCCGCGTTTGCCCAAAATTGTGAATGAAATCAAGGTAAATAAAAAAATGTTTAAATTATTGTCTCAAACTAAATTCAAAGTAGGTTCAGTGTAATTGACCATTTTGTTAAAGCGTCTAATTTTGACATCTTACTAATTTGTGACACGCGGTTCACATCAATAAATTACGATGCAGAAAGTTTAAAAATTTGGCAATGGGATTTTTACATATTTTAAAAAAATATTAGTATGAGATTTTTATTAACAAGTTTCTTCTTTAATTTCATTTGTCGTTCAGCCATACTCACGGGACTGTGTTTCTTGGCGTGCCTCTCCAGAGAGCCGACGGTCTTGAAGGACAGGACGCACTCCTCGCAGCGATACGCCGCAGCCAGGTACTCCGCGCTCGAGAGCCTGTCCTCGCGCTCCTTCAGCTGCTCCGATAGAGAGAGGTGGACTTCGCAAGAGAAATCTTCGTACTTGACAAACTCCTCTTTTTGGATGGACTTTTCTAATAACAAATTCAATCGGCGTTATTCTTGTATTTTTCTAACAGAACAAGCAACGTGTCAGCATATATTTTATTTACTAAGTACAGTTCTGTTTATCCGAACTCGTCATCCAGATTGCCAAATTTCCGGATCGAAAAAAGGAGAAGTTTTTAAATTTAATTTAATTGTGAATAATAAATAGCAAAAAAATTGTGTTAATAAGCACTTATTTTTTTAATTTTTGATATATCACATATCGTATTCTTCCAGTGGCCTTTAATTAAATTAAAAATAAAATGTATACCCACAAAAGGCCATGCCTTTGAGGGATTTTTTCTGTGTTTATGTAATGGTTTTTTTTTGTATTTGTAACTTATTAAATTACAGTAAAACCTCGTTTTTACATTCCTCAATTTTACATTTTCCCGCTTTTTGCACCAAAATGTTCAGGACCCATTTTCTTCATACATTCTCATACAAATTTTCCCCTTAATTAAGGTTTTTATTATTTTTCATCACCCCGGTTTTACGTTTAAAAAATTTCGGAATTCATTTGATGTGTCAAAAAAGCCAAAATTACGTCGTAATAATGATGCCGCGGCCCGCGCGCCGCCGCGTGTGCCACTCGAATGAAGAACAAAAACAGGCCAACAACTAATAAAGGATGAATTATTGTCTTAACCTAAATTCAAAGCAGGTGCAGTGTAATTGACCTTTTTGTTTAAGTGTCTTCCTTTACGATTAGTCATAGTTTTCGTTTGAACAAACACGTCATTTTGACTTGTACAAATCACGATACGCAGTTGACAAACGTTTAGAAACAATCCAGTTTTAATATCATTAAATTGCGATGTTTACAACATAACAATAAAAATATATAAAGTTATAAAAAAGATGCTTTAAAAAGTTGTCATAAAAGTGGAAATAATTTTGCCGCGATCTATATGACAGTTGTTTTTAGTTATGGCATAAAAAAAAGTGATACCACTTAATTGAAATTTGCGAACATTTAGGGGAAAAATTATTGTATGTTATTTTATGCAAATCCAAAATTCTATTTTTTTATTTTTATTTACACATGAATTAATTTCTGTAGTTCGGAGACAGACAGATGCAAATCCAGAATTTGATGAAATAACATTTCGATTTTCTTATCCATATCTTTATGATCATGTCCATTGATTTTTGAGAAATGTAAGTCTTATAACTTGCCTCTGAGGTACAGATTTTAACATGCTGTTTTCAAATCAAATAAAAAAAAACAAATAACATAATATTGTTTGAAAAAATATAAAAATATTTTTAGTGAAATCATTGAAAAAAAGTTTTAAAAAATTATTTACTATTTCCACTAATCACCATTTTAGCAATTTTTCTGGAAGTATATTTACACTATAGTGTAGCAAAATCAATTTTATTTTTATGTAATTCCTATTTTTTATTTCCTTACTTTAGCGTTTTCCTCAGTTTTACACTTTTTTTCTTGTTCCCTTGAAAAACGTAAAAAGGGGGTTTGACTGTATAATAAAATATTTTTTTAAAATATAGAAATAAATAAATGAAATAAAAATTGGCATAACCGCCGATGTGTTAACGAATATTACCTTTTGATTTGTGTTTCTTCTTCTTGCGACCGTCTTTCCTGTTCTTCTTCAGCTTGGGTTTGAAGATCGCCGTGAGATCGTCGAATCCGTCGCCGACGTCGTGGACTTCTTCCTTTATCGCCGCCGGCTCAAACGGATCGTAGTCCGAGTCATTTTGTAGATCTAGACCGGTGTCGAATTGGCGATCCGCCTCCGACTCCGACTTCACATTTCTCCCAGCGGGCGTCATGCCCTGGGTGTAGTTCTTGGCAGGGTTCGAGTCTCGGGCGAAAGAAATGATTTCTTCGCTGCTGGAGTCCGTGTCCGAGTGGGTGGCAACATCTATGCACAGGGTGTTAGAAAGCGACGGCCTCTCCACGGCCGTGACTTTGAATTTTTCATTGAAGACTTGATACAGCTGGAAAGAATATAATATTTTATTATTCAAACCAGCCTTGTCTACCAACTTTTTTTACACACTCAAAATATTGTTAATTTATTTTTTATTTGAAGTGATTATTTCTACTAAATGTGTACTTTTCCTAGTAAGGAAATACCACATACTACAAATACGGATAAAAATATATGAAATGAATTAAAAATTTTATTTTTCAAAATCATTGTGTAGAGCTTTTTTTTATTTTTTTACTAAAAGAAATATTTGCGTGTTTGTCATTCACGCAAACATTTCATTTTGAGGGCCATTTTCAACGAGTTGTAAATAACTCACTATTAGAAAATGGGAATCAAGTTGGGGTAGAGTGGGATTCGAACCACGGACCTTTGACACGAATTTAAATGAGACACGAATTTGCGTGAGTGGGTATTTGTAAGTTTTAGAAAGAGAGAGCAAAAGCCGACTGAACGGAAGCAGACCGGGCACGCGCAGATTCTGATCGTGCCGACGTCGAGCAGTTCCAGTGTGTCGTGCGTGGTGTTGTGGGTGGTAAAAAGGCGGCGAGAGTGCGTGCCCATAGGTGTGTATCTCGGTTAGTGTGTGTGACCACCACTCTGCCTGATATCAAGTATAATATGACATTGAGTAATCTACTTACTGTATTCTGATGAGTGTTCATCAAAGCGCTGTCGGCTTGTAAACACATATTCCTAAAGTGTAATATTTTCCTGAGAGTACATCTACAGAAACAGCAGATCAGCTCGCATCTCTCCATCTGAAAACATTTATAAAGTCATTCATTCAACTTTAATCTGGTCCCATACTATGAAAGTCACAAATATAAAATAGAAAAACAAAATAAATTATTAAAATATCCATCTTTATATATTTCATTCCTCTGTATGTGCGATGTCACTGAACTCCTAAACGGCTTAACCGATTAACGTGCGGTTTTCAGAGAAATGTAGATCTTTGCGCTGTGCGTATTCGTAGATATTAAAATCTTTAATCTAATATGTAAAAAAGAAGCAAGGAGCATAAATGTTTTATTCATCGATCTACCGGGGTAGCATTTACAAAAAGTGGAAAGATGTTGTTTTTTTGTGCATAAAAAAGTTTGTTTTTGAATGTTTACAAACAACATTTGATTTTGTGGATCTCAATCAGATTCTTTCCTTAAATTCCTTATAATTTCTACCCGTTTATTTCTTTAAACTGGATTTTTGGTAATACGAAAATAATATTAAATTCAATACATTTTTAATAATCGTATTTCAATAAAGGATCTTGGCATTACTTTAGATAGTAAACTCTCCTATCGTGAACACATTGATAATATTGTAAACAAATCTCTCAAACTTCTCGGTTTTATCAATAGAGTGACAGCGGACTTCAAAAATATTATTACCATCAAACTCATTATTGCTCACTAGTTCGACCCCATCTAGAATACGCTTCTCCTATTTGGTCTCCATTCTACAGGACTCATATTGACCATATCGAGTCTGTCCAACACCGTTTTTTAAGAAAGGTGGCATAGTTGCTCGGATTACAAAGGGGTAATTATTCTTATTTTGAAATAGAGCAATCTCTTAATCTGTCTTCATTGGAGAGACGTAGAACTGAGATGGACCTTAAATGCATTTTTAAAATACTTAATGCTTTAAGTGATGTCCCATCTCTGTTGCGATCAATTTCTTTTCATGTTCCCAACCGCGTCACCAGAAGTCAAAATCTGCTATTTATAAAATCTTCTAGGAGCAACTTTGGTTTTTATGCCCCAATGTCCAGAATGTGTAGATTAGTCAATTCATCACACGGCTTGTAATCTTTTGGGATAGATCTTCCGGCTTTTCGTAGATCTCTTCGCGACTAAACAGTGTGGGATGAAGTTGGATTGGCATGGTTTAGCTCAAAGTTTTTGGTCTTTCGTTTTTTTGAATATATTGTTTACTATTATTGTTTTGCCCCTGTTTGTCTTTGCTAAATAGTTTTATGTTCTTTTTGTTCAGTTTCTTGCATTTATGTTTCTTCGTGTAACTGTTGTAATTGGCTTAGGCCGTATATATTTAATAAATAAATAAGTACACCCCTTCGTTGGTGAGAAGACCAGAGTTTGACGTTTGCAAAAAGAATGCCATAATTGAAAAAATATTTATTTCATGTTACCAATCTCCTAACGAAAAAAAGAAACAGACTGGACATCATTGGCCGAGGAGATTTAAGATTAAACCTGACAAAATGGACGCCAAATATTGATAATTTATTATTAAAGCATCAGGTTCACCCTTCCCACTAAAAACATTTACTTATTGCTTAGTATATTTTGAGTACTTTTAATTTAAATTCAATTAATAAATGTATAAAACTTAACCTTTGTTTTAATTTTAAGTTTTTAGCACTAAACTTCACTACAGTTAGAAATTTATGAAAAATCAATACCAGGTAAGCAGGGGGTCTACCAAAAACCAAAAAACATGGCAAGGGGTCTACGACACAAAAACATGGCAAGGGGTCTACGACACAAAAACATGGCAAGGGGTCTACGACACAAAAACATGGCAAGGGGTCTACGACACAAAAACATGGCAAGGGGTCTACGACACAAAAACATATCAAGGGGTCTACGACACAAAAACATGGCATGGGGTCTACGACACAAAAACATGGCAAGGGGTCTACGACACAAAAACATGGCAAGGGGTCTACGACACAAAAACATGGCAAGGGGTCTACGACACAAAAACATGGCAAGGGGTCTACGACACAAAAACATGGCAAGGGGTCTACGACACAAAAACATGGCAAGGGGTCTACGACACAAAAAAGTTTGGGAACCTCTGGCTTATATAATAATTTTAACAAATTACAACAGGGATAGAGAATACCTTAAGTAAGGGAATATGGTGGTAAAGTGGCCACTTAAACCAGCGAATGACAGGTCATAAGCCCTGTAAATGCCTAGACTTCCATATTCCCTTATTTGAGGTATTCTCCATCCCTGTTGTAATTTGTTAATCTTAATGACTCCCGAGGGGGTGAAATCCAGTCTTTTGTCTACGAACATTTGGACAAACTCAAATATTGTTATATAATAATATTATTGGAGCCAATGCGAGTGATATCTTTAACTTGAATAATAATTCATTCAAAAGGGAAATCAGCGACAGCATGCGGGCATTGTCACCATGGATGAGTAGTGAGTGATGAGTAAATACAATATTATTTTTTCATTTTATTTTAAATTTACAATGGTAAATATGTTGAACATTTTATTTATGGTTTTCCAAATTATATTCTTGTATAATATAACTTTATTGATGACACATTAAATATATTAATAATCATTTCTAGTCTAGCTTTACGTATCTATTATATTATAACCGTATTATTGTATTTAGGATTGTGGATTTCAATAAATAAATAAAAATATTTAAAAAACAATGTTTCCAGTATGTCTAAATGCTTGCAGACTGGCTGGATTTCTTCCCTAGGGAGCTATTTAGATCTAAATTTGTTGCAGCAGAAAGGGAAAACATTTTTGAGAAGGGGCATAGAAGTCTTGGCATTTACAGGGCTTTCGACCTGTTGTTGCCTGGTTTGAGTGACCACTTTACACACTGCGTAACATTCACCATTCTGCCTATGTTTACACATCCACATTTCCTCAACTCTTCCATCTGTTGACTTTTGTGAAGTAAAAGAGCTAAAACCTTTATCATGTGGGTGAGATTCATCCTGCGACAAACATTTGTACGCTAAAGTCGAGCTCTCTATTTCATGTGCCAGCAGTTCGTACGAACTATGCCCAGAACTCTCCACTTATACGTTTTGCTAGTGAATATAATTTGAACTTTCCCCTTATTGATCCATTTGATGTTAAAAAAATAACATTTAAAATGCGCGTCTTAAAACATACTTTTTTGTCTTATACTTAGTTTCAATAATAAAGTTTTATTTTATTATATTAAATTTTATATATAATTCTTAATATTTTATATATATTTATATTTTCGACACCTGACACCCTCATTCCAATATAACACCCACACACCCACCCTCTCACTCACTGACACTCACACAAACACACTAGTATGTATTGTAAGTGTATTTAATGTATTTCTGTGGATATCTGTCATTGGTTTTATTCTCTGTATATGTTATTTGTTATATTTTTATTACATGTATTACTGTTGATATCCCCAATAAATAAAAATAAAAAAAAGGAAGATTTCAGTGCACCGTTCACCCTGTTCCCGGCGCTCACCCTCCTAGTAAACATACTTCTCAGATACACAAATTCTTCTACCTGATTTAGAATACCTTCGATCACACTGATCTCACATTTAATTATATTTTCATCTCTTTCAAAAACCGTCACTTTGAATTTATCAACATTCATTAGCAAATCGCTTTTCTTGCATACATCGTAGACTTTTGTTACCAAGAGTTGCCGATCTCCTTTGCTGCCAGCAAGAAGCACGGCATCATCCGCATACAGAAGACAGTAAACAGTTATACCACTCATTTTTGCTGCCATTCTTAAAACTTGCAGTTCTTTCATACAGTTATCGATGTATACGTTGAACAACCATGGTGACATTACACAACCCTGTTTGACTCCTTTAAAATTTATAGTAAGGAGACGATAAAATCGAACAGGTTATTATCAATTCGAGTTAATAGAAGTTGATTTAACAGTAAATCTTACCTTCGTACCGCCTAGGAGTTGTATTAGATGAATATAATCATTAGCCGCAGAAAGAGATACATTTTCAAATGATAAACAACAGCGGCAAATTCGTAAATAATCACCGGAATCATACTCCGAATTACTTTCTGGGCGGTTCATCTTTAGTTCTTACGCATTACATCAGTTCAGACACGCATATTCTCGCGTCAGCAAGAAAAAACATATTAATTAAAGCTAACAGTTGGATTCTCTGATTACAATTTCATCCACATTAAATCTGCTAACTTTTTCATCTGACAATCCGAATCTGACACACAGGGCTGACTCGGGCAAACTTCACAGATATAAAATAGAACAGAGATGATCTTTCGAAGTTCGAATAAAAATAATAGAGCGCGTTCGATTATAATATTCATCCGAAAGAACGTCCGGATGAAGAAATTTATTCGAATTTTCAGCTGCGCGTGGATGAGTTTGAGCTAAACAACTCATGGCTAAGAGAATGAAGGTCGCAGAGCCTCACCCACTACACGCCCTTCATCAAATGATCAAATACCGAGCCGTATACTTTTTTTTTCAGATTTTAAAACAAATAAGTATACAATAATACAACAATTTATTTTTTTTAAACAATAATTCCATACATATATTAACATTAATATTTCCCATAATGTAAAAGAAAAAACATTTCTTTTGTATATAATGGGGAGTGACGTCTAACAATAGTTTGTTAATTTTATTTTTATTTTTGAATATTTTTGGATAGCGTTTAAATTAAAAAATAAAAAAAAACAATGTTTTCAATCAGTTCCACCCAAAAAAGAAATAATTATTTCTCTGTAAGTATAATGATGTGGTGCTATAGTTGTTTTTTATTTGGGAATTAAGATATTACTTCCTGTTCTAGGTCGCGTACTTACATTTTTTAACGTAGAAACACTACTTTTTATTTTGGCTTTATGTATTTGAAGAAAAGAATTCATTTTATATAACAATTTTGTATAAAAACCTTATTTTTTTAAATAATTGAACAGTGGGAAAAGTATGTGGTTTTTAAGAAATAACTTTTAAAATTATTTTTTTGTAGATTTTCGACTGGTAAAATGTTTGTTTTAAAACTACCACCCCATCATATTATTCTTATTAGGCTAATGTAAAGGAAAATTATTTGATTTTTCGATGGTTAATATATTCCTTTATCTAGTAAATACGTCATTTATTAATTTATTTGCTCCTTTCATTTAATATTTCTAAGCCTCAACAAAGTCGGATGCGGCACTGGAAGATGTGTGAACATGATCCATAAATGGGGTGAGATACCACTTCCGATTCATCACCATTAAACATACACCTGAGAATTGCTTGGCAAGACGCTACCCTGGGCTGGTATTCCAAACACTATCGCGGGTGTACAGTTTTCCCATGCCGCGAGAGTGGTTTAGAATAGCACCACTGGTGATCCAGGACTTTCGAACTCAAATCCCTCCCCCTAAGAAAAATCGAATCCCAAACCTCTATCATTCGAATGATAAAAAGTCGATTATTTAAATCGTTGAGTCTCTGATCATTCTATTGCCGTACATTACTAATTGTATCTGACGTTTACAATTTACGGCTACCAAGCATAAATTGGTTAACTATTCAGTTCTTGACTGAGTTTCCACTTTGAGAGTTTTAGGGGTAGATTGTTCATGAAGCGAGAGATATTCATTTTGTTTTGTTTTTTTTATTTGACATTATTCAATACCCCCTTTCGTCTAGATCTAATGCACAATCTTTAAAGAAAATATTTAAAGAAGACATTCAATGAAAATATACGTGTGCGTTTATAAATGGAAATGAAAGGTCGTAACCCGTGACGTCAAATGACGTGATGCCAACTGCGAGCCGTTTGTATGTGCTCATTTTTATAAATGAAAATCTGTTGAGAATACATTGAAAAAAACTGCGTTATTCCGGACTAATAAAAATGACCTATTGGTTTTTAAAAAAGTGTGCTAATGTTAAGTGTTCGAAAATCAAGGTATGCAAAAAAGTCATCCAAAAATATAATTTTAAAAAAAATTAATAAGCAATATAAGTGCACAGTTAATTTATTTTTGACAATACTAGTTAGTTGAATACCACCATTTTTTTTCTTGGTAAAGAGTTTTGTAACATGCCATTGACATATTAAAACACAGACATGCCCTATAGAGTAAAATATTTTCTAAAATACTCATTTTTGGTAAGAAAAAAAGGTTTGTATTTCAACTTTAAAAATCAGCATGGGTTTTTAATGGTTTCAATCAAATTCTTTCCTTAAACCCCTTGTAATTTCTATCCAATCATTTTTTTTATTGGATCTTTACAAACAAAAGATAATATTAACTCACGATTATTATATTTTTTAAATGTATTCCTATCAATGCATCCCGGTAACTAAAAAGAGTTTTGAAATTGCGCCGATAGGCGTAGTTTGACTTTAAAAAAAATACATGTGAATATTAATTGTTTAACGCTTTGTTAATCACTAGTGAACAAATATTTACCAATGAAAAGTTACACAATCCGTTTGATAATGTTTATCCGAAAGGTTTTTATGAGGTTTTCATGACACAAGTTGATAAGTAGGCATTTTTAAAACAAACCATCACGCCGTTTCCCCGTAGGAGTAGGCAGAGAAGATGGAACGCCATATCACTCTGTCTTTGCATACAGACCTCGCTTCCTCTACATTCATACATCTTCTCATGCACGCGCGCTGATTATTCCTACTCTTGACTAGAGATGCAAGGCGGTAAAATTACCGCGGTATTTTACGGGAATTTTACCAGATTCTGGTAAAACACGGTATTTTTCTTTTTCAAAGATATTACAAATACGAGTAGCTTTGTTTTAGGACACTTTACATGACTGCAAAAACCAGGTTTAGATCCGTCTGGTGGTTGTCGAGATTTATTATAAGCATGGGACGTTCAAGGTCATTCGGTGAGTACTTTTTAAACTTTTTTTATAAAAAAGGTTGTTATGTTTTGAAACTTAACAGGATCGGTGGATATAGGGTTCTTAGTAAAACCCTAAGTTTGTGACCTTGAACGACCACCGCTCATGCCACGATTTTGAAAAACTGGCGCTTAAAATAAGTTTTTTGTGTATAATTACGTTCCTGAAGGTTTTACAGAAAAAAATATACAAAAGTCCGAGAAAATTATATTTACTTAAAAATCGTTTTAATTCTTTTATTTTTTGGACTAATATTTTCCAAGATACACGTTTGAACATCAAATACATTTTATCGAAATGGCGGAAAAGCGGTATTTACACTAACTTTTTACCAATTATTTGATGATTGACCTACGAAAAGTCATCATCATCATTCCATGTCCGCTACCTAGTTGGAGCATATGGTGTTCACAAAGATCCTCCTCCTCTATCACTTTTATTCGATAAGGATGTGAAAGGGAACAAATCGACACTATTCAAGACTAATTAATATATCTTTGAAAAATAAAAATTAGTACGTCAAATTCGTTTCTTACCGAAAATTACCGTAAATTCCGATATTTTACCGCGACTTTTGGTAAAATTACGTAATTTTACATTTATACTCTTGACATGTCCATCTTCAAGTAGTTGATGGACTTGATCGTGCCATGTCTTTCTCGGTCTTCCTTGTTTTCTGCATCCATCAAAATTCGCATCGTAGATCCTTTTGGCCGTGTTTTCGCTGTTCATTCGCTCTACATGTCCAAACCAACGCAGTATCCATTTTGCCATTTTCGTTTCGATCCTAAACGTCACGCCTAGCTGGGGGTCGAAGAACGAATAAATACGCGCTGGCCATGACTGAGCGTTTGGGCGTGAGTTACGCGTCATCATTTTTGAGTGCTCAGGATATGTCGATGTATTAATATGTCAATGGCTGTTGACATCCAAGTTTAGTTCATTCTGTAAGCTATTTCACGTATGATAAATTTAAAGTTTCTTCAAAAGAAAAGTTTTTTCAGGTACTTTTTCATGCAAATTATTATATATGTTTTATATAGCGAATAGTTATTTCATTATACAAAGTAATTTTATGTTTTTTAAAACATTTATTATAATTCATAACAACAGATAAAATGGTACTTAAACTTAGTGGTGTTAAAGTCTATTTTTGATTGCATTTCAAATGAATGAATTCTTAGTTTGTAGGGTTGGCAAAGCTGGGTGAGAAAATAGCGAAAACAGTTAGGTTATGTTTATTTTGTAATATGACAGTGACAAAAGTAACCACACACGTACGGATTATATTAAACGTTCATTTATGTCTGAACTTCGGTACAGTTGTAAAAATACCGCAGTCTACCAAATCGTTCAGTAGTATACCTGTAGTCTACCGTTTACTAGCGTAGTTTTCGTAGTTTATTTTTTAGGAAAAAAATACCAAACTTTTTGATAAAATTAATACTTTTTTGCTATGATTTTATTTATTTATTATATATATACGGCCTAAGCCAATTAAAACAGTTACATGAAGAAACATAAATGCAAGAAACTGAACAAAAAGAACATAAAACTATTTAGCAAAGACAAACAAGGGCAAAACAATAATTGTAAACAATATATTCAAAAAAACGAAAGACCAAAAACTTTGAGCTAAACCATGTCAATCCAACTTCATCCCACACTGTTTAGTCGCGAAGAGATCTACGAAAGGCCGGAAGATCTATCCCAAAAAATTTCAAGTCGTGTGATGAATTAACTAATCTACACATTCTGGACATTGGGGCATAAAAACCAAAGTTGTTCTTAGAAGATTTTATTAATAGCAGATTTTGACTTCTGGTGACACGGTTGGGAACATGAAAATAAATTGATTGCAACAGAGATGGGATATCACTTAAAGCATTAAGTATTTTGAAAATGCATATAAGGTCCATCTCAGTTCTACGTCTCTCCAATGAAGACAGATTAAGAGATTGCTCTATTTCAAAATAAAAATAATTACCCCAATCTTGTTTTATTTTGAGCCCTTGCCGTCTCTTATTGTTTTAAGCTTTGTTAATCACTCATGCGGGTGAGATTCATCTTATTGAATTATTTTACATACATACTATGGTGGATTTATTAACAATATTTTACGTTAGTCCAAGTTTTTGCTGACAAGGACTGGATTCAAGTCTCCAGGGAGCTGTTAATATATTACAACAGAGATAAATAACATTTTAGAGAAGCTAATAAAGAAGTCTCGGCATCTACAAGTCTACTGACCTGTCATTGGCTGGAGAAAGAATGGTGAATGTTACACAGTGTGTAAACCAACAATGATAGGTCATAAGCCCTGGAAATGCCTAGACTGCCATATTACCTTCTCTAAAATGTTCTTCATCTCTGTTGTAATATGATTAAACAATGCATAATTACAAGAATGAAAAAGTTTTTAAAATGCACAAAATATATGTACCTAATACAAGCCAAATAAGAAGCTAAATGAAAAGTTTATTAAAATTACATTTACAAAATACACGCTATAAAAGTATAAAAAAGCATTTATTAAAAAGTTGTTATATAGGTCCCGACCCAGATCTATGGGAGCGAAGTATGGACTCGGAAAAACAGGGATGAAAGTAGGCTAAATGCTGTCGAAATGCGATCTTTCAGGCGAACGTGTGGTAAAACTATGTACGATAGATGCATAAATATTGAGACCCGTACATTATGTAAGGCTGAGACAAGCATTATTGACAAAATCAAGAAAGGAGCTCTGCGCTGGTTTGGACATGTAGAACGAATGGACAGTGAAAGAACGGCTAAGAATATTTACAATACGGATGTTGATGGATGCAGAAATAGAGGAAGACCGAGAAAGACATGGTATGACCAAACCCAACAAATGCTTGAAGATGGACATGTCAATAGTCGGAATAATTGGCGCGCGTGCATGAGAAGATGTATAAATCGTCCAACATTGCTTGCTTCGAAAAATAGCTTGTATGCTTGGAATAGAGAGAGGTAATTATTCTTTTGCTGAAGTAGAGCCAATGTTAAATATTTCTAGTCTACAAAAACGTAGAACTAATATTGACTCCATATATATGTTTAGCAAACTAAATGGAATAATCGATGTTCCATCATTACTGGGACAAGTAAAATTCAATATTCCGACTCGTAGATTGAGAAACAATGAAGTACTGTTCATCGATCAGCATAGAACAAACTATGGCCTTAATTCTCTAATGACCCGTCTTTGTCGTATTGTTAACTCAAGAGAAGATCTGAACTTTTTTGGTGTAAATTTACAACGATTTAAACGAGCACTAAATAAATAGTCCAGATCTTGTCTTGATGTCCCTTATATTTGTCAATGCTTCTTTTCTTTTTTTAATGTTTTACACTATTCTTTTATTGTAATATTTAAACCCTATAAATTGTATACATGGACAATGTCTGTTAATAAATAAATGAATAAATGTAGAGAAAACGTGATCTGTATGCAAAGATAGAGTGTTGTGGCCTTCTATCCTCTCTGCCTACCCTTACGGGGAAACGGCGTGATAGTTTGTTGTTGTTGTTATTTAGGACCTATGAAATAAATCAATAAATAATAATTCCTTCGCTGAATCCGTACGTGTATGGTCGGCTTTTGCGTCAGTTTACAAACAAACGCAAATGCATCCGATTGGAGGAGAGAGGTCAGGTGACCCGCGTATTGCTATCGCGCCACTTGCGTCTTGCACCCTGTCAAAACAGAAATCTGGGAAAACAAAGGCGAACGTCGCTCGAGTGCGCTCCACATAGCGAAATATCCCGTTCTCTGCACGCTGGTCCACTGTCAGCGCCCGAAATTTCGCAATATTGCCAAGCAGACCAGCGAGGAGTAGTGCTTCGCGTAGTGCAGCGGAAAATGGCGAGTAAACTGAGCAGCATGGAGGATTTGGGCGGTGAGTTGACGTTCGACTTATCTGATGTGGCTGGACGCTGTCAACGCAAAATACCGCGCAGTAAAAGCGTGTTGTTTACAGCTGAGACTGCGCTCAATCGTCAACCAACCCGTTCAGTAGATATTATCAGTGTTTTAAAGGACGCTTCGAAGTAATCGCAACAAGTCTTTGTGTGCATTCGGGTTTCGGCGGACATCTTGCAGCCCTGTGTTATTTGTTGTCGTCCCGCACAGCTGTTTCTGGTCACGTAGACCATAAAAGGGCCGCTGACCCGTGTTTTCATTGTTTTCACGAATTTTCTTTGTCGTCTGTCGCTAAAGGTCGGATCTAAAGAAAATTCTGCCCCCAGACGCCATTTTGTGATGATTTTAAGAAATGCGAATAAAACGCGTGCTCATTTGTTTTTCAAAAGAATTTTCAAGGATTGTTTTCGGCTTATATTTTATTTACCTACGAAACGACGCGGAAACTGCGTAGGCGGATCTGGAAATAGTTATGAATGATAATTCGGTCGGAAAATATGCTTCGTAATTCGTAATAACAAAAACAAACCATCGCGCTGTTTCCCCGGGGGTAGACAAAAAGGATATAACGCCACACCGCTGTATCATCTTAATTAATCTTCGCTTGCTCTGATGTCCACGCCGATTTTTCCGACATTTTTTTTGCATGTTGTTTAAATTTCTCTCGGTCTTCCTCGTTTTCTGCATCCATTTGCGTCGTAAATATTATCAGCCGTTTTTTCGACGTACCGGTCGATTGACTAGAGCTGGCGCGTTCGCAAAACTTACACAAACGCATTTAAAATCTACAGGCTGTTGATTTTAAAAACGTTATATTAAATTTTAACCAAATGTGCTGTCTTTTTTATTTTAATCCGTGATACATTAGAGGGTTGTGCATGTGAAAAAAATGAAATATTTGAATTCATTTCATGCAATTATATTTTGTGTTCGTCATTTTCGACGAGCTAAATAATAAAAAAAGCTAGTTTTTTGCCGCCATTTTTAGCAGATTTTTTTGGGAGCGACATGGTTTTAAATAAATATGCGAAGTTTTCTTAAATGATTTTTTTTATACTCTAATCCAAACCTTATTTAAAAAAAACATAGCATATTTGACTTAATTAAATATGTAAATTTTTTAAATCAATATTCTGTACAAAAAAAGTAATTTTAGCCTTTTTACCCAAATATTTCAATTTTAATGGCCATTTTCAATGAGTTGTAAATAAATCACTATTAGAAAATGGAAATCACAAAAATCTCACTTTTCCCTCTTTCCAATTGTTCCGAGAAGCTAATCTTTCAGATCTAAGACAGATATATTAATGTTTTCAATGTTTAAATATATATTTAAGAACCAAAATTTATTTACAAGTAATTCAAATAGATCAAGTCAAAGAAGGAATCGTGTGTTAGAAATACCACATTGTAAAACGAGGCTCGCACAGAGACATGCATATTTTATAGGCCCAAAAATGTTTCATTCTTTTTTTACTGATAATATTTCATTAATCCCAAACTTTCAAAATTTTCCTTCTTTTAAAAAACATGCACTATCCTGGATTCAAACTAAAGATATGAACTCTTTTTTTTTATGACATATTTTGTTGCCCTTTAATAATAAGGAATATTTTTTCTTTTTTTATATTTTTTCTTTTTTTATATTTTTTCTTTTTTTATATTTTTTATATTTTTTCTTTTTTTATATTTTTTATATTTTTTCTTTTTTTATATTTTTTATATTTTTTCTTTTTTTATATTTTTTCTTTTTTTATATTTTTTCTTTCCTTTTTTAATTACTATAAAAAAATATTTTATTTTCTCTTTCTTATGTTACACAAAAATATTATAACTGTCCATTATTTATTATAGGAGCAAAAGTTCATTAACATTTTCTTGTATATCCACGAACAAGGCCATGCCTTTGTGGGATTTTTTTGTTGACTATTTTTACTATTAATATGTATTACATTGCTATGTTAAGCTTAATTTTTTGAATACTCAGAAAATAACAGGAATTATTAAATTTCGCAGGTTTGAAGAGTCCTTTTGTCATTTTTAAAATTATTATGTTGATGTACTGAAGTATGCTAAAATTTTCAGCTACATTCATCGTTCACTTTGTCTGTGGCAGCCGCTAAGGTTTGACGTGTTTTTATGAGCTCTGAGATTTTCGTTTGTTTAAAAAAAAGGGATCAAAGAATTTGTATAAAAAATGAAATAAAGTGTGTGAAATGTTAACAAAGGCCTATGGTGAGTCTTCTACGAGTAAAACACGAGTTTACGAGTGGTATAAGCGTTTCCAAGATGGCCGTGAAGACGTTGAAGATGACGATCGGCCGGGACGCCCCAGCACATCAACAACAGATGAAAACGTGGAAAAGGTGAATGAAATGGTTATGAACGATCGCCGAAGCACAATCAGAGAAGTCGCTGATGATGTTGGCATATCGATTGGCTCGTGCCATGAATTTTTTTCAAATGTTTTGGGTATGAAATGCGTGGCATCAAAATTTGTTTCAAAATTGTTGAATTTGGAACTAAAACAGCGGCAAATGGAAGTTGCTCGTGTGTCACTAAATGAAGTCAACGACGATGTAGAATTACTGAAACGTGTTATAACAGGTGACGAAACATGGGTTTACGGATACGACATTGAATCTAAGGCTCAATCGTCCCAGTGCAGGCGTTCTGGATCGTCTAAGATAGTAAAAAAACTAAAAAAATATTTATTATATAAATAAAAGACGAGTGATACTTTAATCCACAAATTTGGAATATCCAGTGACCAGTTTCATCGCTTAGGCGACATCTTCGAGACTGGTATCTTTATTAAAGAGTTCAATGTATTTTTATACAAAACAGAGGTAAGGATAGATAATTCAAAGTTATATGAAAGTAAATTAAATAAAGTTATTTTAATCTTAAGGATCATTATCAAAAAATTTTCTCTTCGGGTTAACTAATGAGTTGATATAATGCTATTTTAATGAGTTTAAGTATTTTATTTTATTTTTAGTGTCTCATCCTTCGTGAGTGTGGTTTTGTAAGTAATGATTTCTGAAAAACAAAGGGTAAAAAGTCATTAGTAAAATTATATTGCAATGGGTAAAGTAATGGAGAATGCACGGCACGTGTGTTATCTGTTCATTAAGTAATTCTAGTCGGGTTTATTTTTTAATCTATTAATTTTGAGAATTTCTAATTTGTCATATTTATGGCCTTTAGGTGCAATATGAATTATTTTTACATTATTTTTGAATTCAAAGGAATGTTTATTTTCTATTCAATGATTGGCAAAATTTGAATTTTTATATTTATTACAGCAATATACAAGTAATTATTTATACAACAAATTCAGTAGTAAAAGTAAACATACATATTTTTTATTTTTGCTGTTGGTTCATCTAAACTGCCTAACTAGGGATAGCTTCCCCGTTCTAAGGCAGTCAATTATGTATTTTATAATGACATTTAAAAGTATTTACAGTTTTATCATGATGTGTGCTTTTTCAGTCTTAAAGGTAAACAATGAATATCCAGAGAAAACAAAAATAATACCAAAATCTCTACATCCTAAGTCCCAAGACATTACTAGTAAAACAAGCAACCAGCTTACGTCCTTCTACATCGGACAACAAATTCTCCGACTCCCTCCGACCAATATGGATTAAGAATGCAGTCAACACCTTCCTCAGCTTGGCAATCCCACCACATTTCCACGAAACTGGGATAAGGTTATATACCCTCGGGCCTATATAATATTGCTGCCTTTGAGCCAAAAAAGTATTGACTCCTCTCCGTAGAATCAGATCCTTATTGGAGTGTCTAGTATTATGAACATGACAAACCCTTGCGTATTTTTCCCTGTTGAGATGTGACCGCTACTGACCTCAATATATACTGTTGACGAATATCCAGCATTTGAAATTCTTTGAAGAGCGAATCACTCGGTTATATTTATTATTAAACCATGATCGTCAGACTGGTGTCGGTCATGTCGGTCACGACGAAACCCGGTCACTGGTAAAAAAAATTAATAAAATAATTATAAATTAAAGTGGAATAAAACTATAAAGTATTTTTATTACTATAATTAAAATGCAGTTCCACCGAGAAATGTCAGTAGAAAAACTACTTTTTTTATACTTTTTTCGTGAACATCAAACGAATTTTTTTTTGTTTTTTTCATTGATCAATTTGTCCCATCTCTAACGTTTTTGCAAAATGATAAAACCTTGTAAGAACGTCGTTAATAATTAGGTTTATTTTAGTTTTTTTTAAGTTTTAAAGCTGATTTTATATATTTATGGTCAAGAATTGTGTTAAAAAAATAAATCAACTTACCAAATACGAATAATTTTTCGTGTAATAATATAAATAACTCCTTTGACGTTACTACAAAGTTATGTCAGTTTTTCTGACAACTGTCATTCTAATCATCTTACATTTAAAGGACTATATTGTTATTCATCCATACCCGTCTTAAATTCACATCCATTTCAAGCCCGAGATATTCAACAGTTTTTCGCTGTACGAAGTAATTTTTCCACCACTTGTATTCCTCCCCAGAGTCGTGGGTGGAGCTGGGGAACAGGAGTGTGACGCCCCTCGCCTTCGCCGGGGAGGAGTGCCTGCGGTTGCTCAAGGAAGCCCAGAGGGACGGCTTCTCGGTGTCGTCTCGCCACACGTCTGGCCGCACCAGGTATTTATTCAATTCACCCAACCTGTTTTCAAATGTTATATTTATTAATAATAATAATAATAAATTAGATTCCCCGGAACTCATTAATCTACTCGCTTACCGTGTCCCCTCCAGGCCGACTAGACTCTCTGATATTTTCTATATTCGTAAATTTAAAACTAATCTGAAACATTCTACGATCCCTCGTATATGTGAAACATTTAACAAAAAATTTGATAGTCTCGATATATTTAACACTCCATACAATATGTACAGAAGAGAATTAATAGGCTTGATTCATGCTCTTCATTCATAATTCGTTTAATCATTAAATCAAATGCAATTTTCCACTCTCACTTTCCTTCAATCATCCTTCACCACTCCTTATCAATTTCCTTCTTTTCCTTTCCACTATCTCCTTGTTCTGTCCATATTTATCTTATTTTAATATATGGTATATTTACTATTTATATAGTTTTTATTAATATCCCTACAGAGATGAGGTAGAATTTTTTCAAATTCAGGATTGTGGATATTCGAGCGTTTACAGGGCTTATGACCTGTCATTGGCTGGGTTAAGTGGCCACTTTACGTACTACAACATTCACCATTCCGCTTATTAGCGAATATCGACACAATCCTGAATTTGAAAAAATTCTACCTCATCTCTGTAGGGATATTAATAAAAAATATATACCTACTCCCCCTTGGGAGAAATCCAGATTTGTGTATGTACAAAATACGCGTACCAAAAATAATTATTTATATAGTTTAAACTTCAAGCCGTCGTCGCTTTATTACAGTATTATTTAGTGAATACATATAATTGGATGGCAGGCCCTACTATGTATACATTTTATATAATTTTTTTTTTTAAATATTCATTTAACCTGTACACTGTTTGTATTCGAAATAAATAAAATAAAATAAAATATTTATTAAGTATTATAAGGCCTACTCATGTTATGTCTTGTCTGGTAAGTGCAGTCATGTCCTTTCTAACCCGTGTGTCTCTCAGGGGCGAGTGGTCCATATAAGCGATTATGCACAGCATACCATTATATTTGACTTTTGAAAATATCTTTTTTAGTAACCATGCTTTATGGGAAAATAAATAAAATAATTGTTATTCATATCTTCCTACAAACAAATATCTATGAACTCTTTTTAAAATTTCTAAATGTTTCGCTAAATCTTTTCGAAATAAATTTGTTAATAGAACTCGCAATATGTGTAATCAGAAATTAAATTGTATTGATATTAATAACAAGCTACAAGACTTTTTGTGCTGTTAGCTATCATATAATATTTATCATATTTTGTAAATGTTATCAACTATCAAATATCTAAATTTAGTAAATGGGGTCAAGAATTTCAACCGTCCATGCGCTCAGTAGCTGCAAGACTTGTTGTTATCTTACTTCTGTTATTATAAATTTGCTTTTTATTTAGTTTTTAAAATATCACTTAAACTTTAAACTTCGCTGTTAAATAAAAAGTGGCCACTTAAACCAGCCAATGACAGGTCATAAGCCCTGTAAATGCCTTGACTTCCATATTCCCTTATTTAAGGTATCCTCCATCCCTGTTGTAATTTGTTAATCTTAATGACCCCCGAGGGGGTGAAATCCAGTCTTTTGTCTATGAACATTTCGACAAACTCAAATATTGTAAATAAAAGTGCGCCCAGCCCGTTCTCAGTGAACGATGAAACTAGCCGATTACCTCAGCTTATTCCTCCATACAAAAAAGTACACTATATTTTTCATCGTTTAACTAGTCGCTGTATCTGAGTACGAGTACTAAAACAAGCTTGCAGATCACAAATATTATCTGAAGATTCTCTATTTTGAAACTAGTATTTCAAACATTATTTCCTAAGGACTATTTTTCTTTGATGGATACCGTTGACATATTGAGTATCATATAGGACATGTGGCGTTCGAAGTGGCCATTTTTGGCATTATTCATTTTAAAAGGAATCGGCCAGTGCTCAGTGTTGACATTTTATCATAATGGAAATATCTGCTGAATGTCCATTGTGAATAAACTTTTGTTCAAGTGTTGTATTAAGACGATGTAGAATAAAGCTTCGTATATCGCGTGGTTAATAATAATTGTTATTTGAGTTGATTTGCACAGAACGACAGAAAAAATAGCTTTTATAATTAAATTACTTATGATTTATGTACTTACATGTAGGTACAAATTAATAAATATTTTTTGTAGATTACCTACAAAAAAATCACCACTCGCCGCTGGTGTCTCTTCATTCATATAAGATAATGAGTTTTTCTTTCCCAGCCCCAAGAGTCCCCCCAATAGCCCCAATACCGAACCGAGCACGGAAGACGAGCTGCGAGGAATGGACTATAACTACTGCGCTAGCCGAGTGAGTATACCCTTTCTCACCTGTTATTCGAAATGACGCACCGACCTCTCTAAGCCGCGATTATAAAAGCTATCTTCATCGATACATACCGAGACGGTATACTTAACTTCTGTACTATCGAATCCAACCAATGAATGACCCCGGAAATTTAGTTCGCGTTCCTTACTTAACTAAAATATTAAAAATCTCATTTATATTTTACACTTCAAAGCGACTTTAAACTCCAATCAATCCCAATTCAAACAAAAAATGCTCGATTGAACATGGTTTTTTTTATGACTTTTGACAATTACCAAGGCGGTATACTTTGTCGATCGTCTGTATTTATCTACCGAGCGATTACAAAGCCGGCTACACTCGGGATGATAGTAAAACAGATGGAAAAAATACAATAACTAAATATTTTTTTTAAAGTTGCAACATTTTTACGCCTAGATACTCTTATATTTTAATAGGGCAGAATCTAGCCACATTATCTCCGCATCTAGGCGTTTGTTTTCAAAACTGACAGTTATGTCAAAATTTATTTATTACTCTCTCATATTTTTAGTAGGCTTTTAAGGAAAAATGTGCCAACCTCAGTATCTCAATCACAAATAACTATCGACGTGCTTAAAAACATGCTAAGCATTTGAGCGATCACAATGAACAATAATGAACATGCTTTAGTTATCGCAGTCATAAGTCAACGCGTGTGTAATCTCTAAGTCAACGCTCGTGTCGTTTTGTTTTATGTTTTCCTTGTAAATAAATACAGTTCATTGGCGAAAAATCGGCGTTTACTATAAAAAATAATACAATATATTGCATTTGCAAAATAGTAAGGAGTATCTAAAACAAAAAAGTGAAAATTAAATTATAATTACTATGGCGACTGCTTTTCTTGAAATTTGGCTCGCCAACCGCCGGCTAAATGCAATAAATAGTGTGATAAATAATAAATAAATAAAAATAGCAGTTTTGGCATATTTTCCATATTCACACCGGTGAAATTCAAATATGCGATTGCGCAGCAGGATTATACGTCGCGTAACGTAAATATTTAGACATTTAATATTAGGTGTTCACGGATGTTTCATTATGATTGCGAATACGATAAACAACCACAGTGAGAAATTTTTATCACGTCGCTTATTAGCACGTCGATGATTATTTGTGATTGAGCTACAGAATGATTAAAACTTAAAATGAATTGTAATAAGCATTTATTATTCAAAAATAAATTGACGGGTTTCGTTAGATCCTAAAATAAAAATACTCATTTAATGTCCGATTTCCCGACCAATGGTTAGAACTTTTTTGGCACAGAGACAACACTCCTACATAGGACTATAACCGTGTAGTATCATGCCAGAATCATGGAAATGTTGTAAGAACCACAAGCTGAAGAAGTCACCGACTACTTTCCTCACACACAAAATTGGTCGCAGAGAGTCTGGGGGTTGATGGTGGCCGTTAGATGGCCAACACATGTTTTAATTTAAATTGTTAACTTATATTTTTGGTTTTTTATTGATAGAGTTTTTGAAGATCCTCGGTACTTTTTACTGTTTTTTTTTTTTAATTAAAAAAAAAATATTTTTTTTACTAAATGTATAATTTTTTTAAAAATTACATCTTTTACTTTGTTTTTTATTTTTACTATGTATTTAGCTGTTTTTTTTTTTTTTAAATATGTTTTTTTTTTATATATACATTAAACCCTGTCACATCAGTATGAGCAAGAAGACATATTGGTACAGTAAAATAATTGTTTGGTACGAATAAAATATCCAAAAAAGCAAATGGTTGCTTACTTGTGTAGGGGGGACAAGGGGGTGGGGGAGTCTGATACAACCGCGCGGCCGCGCTCCCCTCACTTCTCCCCTGCAGAAGTAAGCAACCATTTGTTTTTTAGGTATTAAATTTTTGTTTTAAATATGCTAATATGTCTTCTTGTCCATACTGATGTGACAGGGTTTAAAGAACACTCTGTATATATGCAGGTCTACCAATGAACAAAATGACTCGCCTACAATCTGTATTGAATGCCGCAGCGAGACTTATTTTCGGAATCTCTAAGTTCAGTCATATCACTCCACCCACTTGTTCTCTAAATCATTTGAATAAATCCGTAGCACGTGGCAACAAAATAAATTATTTTAATTAAATTACAAATTTAAAAGCTTCAATTAAATTAACTTAACAATAGAATCACCATGTAAAGCGCCCTTGAGGTATTTTATTACGAAAATGGCGCTATATAAGTTATCCATAATTAATTAATACATTTTTTACTTGGTTTTTTTTATTTTTACTACGTATATGTTTTTTATTTATTTATTTTACTATGATTCTTCTATATATTTTGTTTTTACTGTGTAATTTACTAGGTTTTCAAATACTTTTTACACTAATTCTTTTACTATGTATTTAGTTTTTACTACGTATTTTAGTGAATTAAAAAATATGTGTCTCACTGTGTTTTTTACTATACTTTTTACTATGTTTTTTTCATTATATATTTTTCTATGTTTTCACTATATTTCCACTACTACTACTACCTTCATGATTATTTCTATGTATTGATTACGGTTTTATTGCGGATTACGGCCCTAATGTCGAAATTAGAGCAGAATGCAATGCTGAGTTAAGCATTATCGACAAAATTAAGAAAGGTCTTTTGCGATGGTTCGGTCATGTGGAGCGAATGAATGATGAAAGAACGGCTAAAAAGATTTATGATGCGAATGTGTCTGGTTGTAGAAGTCGAGGAAGGCCGAGAAAGACATGGCATGATCAAGTACAACAAATTCTTGAAAGTGGTCATGTGAAAAGTCGGAATAATCGACGTGCGTGCATGAGAAGATGTATGAATGTGAAGGAAGCAAAGGAAGTGTGCCAGGACAGAGTGGTGTGGCGTTCTATCCTCTCTGCCTACCACTCCGGGGAAATGGCGTGATGGTTAGTTAGTTAGTTAGTTAGATTACAGTTTTTTTGATTTATTTTTTTGACTGGCTTAGAACGGGGTAAAAAACCCTAGTTAAAAAGTCAAAACATCTTTGTATAGATGTGTAATTTTATTTATAAAATATGATAATAAATATTTATTTTTTTAAATAACTCGCTAAGCCTCTATTTTGAGGCTTGTCAGCAAGGTGGGGTAGAGGCGATATGGAAGGAGGTAATGAAAAATACACCACAACACCCAGACCAATTAAGAAAAACATCTTTCTTGGAACTGGCGGGAATCGAACCCGCGACGCCAGTTTCACAGTTAGCCGTCTAACCAACTGCGCCATGGAGCCTGTCTCCAATGTCCATAAATGTCCTCACTTGCCAGTCCGAAGATTTCTCAGGCAACAGCACTCGTCGGTCAAATGAAACGAGATAAACCGTAATGGAGGAGTTGTATCGTTATTTTTACAAAAATCATTACATTAATACGTATTAATTTTCTTCAAAATGTTTTAGGAAGGGGAGCTGAGCAGCGCGGAGTGGGTTTGGCAATGGAGCAGTCGACCCGATCAGATGCCCCCCAAGTGAGTATTTAATTTCATTTTGTAAGGTACATCCTAGAAAACATACAATTTGAAGGTATTCGTCGATACAATTTCACAGCCATAATATATATCTTCAATGAGGAACTCCGCACCTACGGGAAATTGTATACGAAAAATGTTTCCTTGCGCGCGGTGACAATTAGAGCATTTAATTGTACGGCGAAGTTTCTTGAAAATGTACGAAAAAAATAATAAAAAATATTTTAATAAAAACACACTACTTGAATGACGTCACTGGTTCATATGAACCAGCCAATGATACGAGAGCTGCGAAGGATATCCGTTTTGCTTACCGTAAACGAACCAATCGGAAGAACTGACAGAGAAGAACCTTTGACGTCATGTGCAGAGTTATTTCAAAAATACAAAACTTTAAAAAATCATATCGCTGATAATCAGATATACAAAAAAAAATTAAAAAAACACTTATCTTCCCCATTGTTCACGCCAGCTGGTGCAGGGTTCTCGCTTCGACGGTCTCGCCAATCTCGGGTGACATGCGAACGAAGAAAAAGACACACAGTTTCTTCAAAATACTATTTATTTTCTAATTCCGCAATGTCACATAAATCTAAATTGAAAATAGTCTGAAAAAGTTGAGCGGGCACATAGTCATTAAACAAACAAATCAGCTCAAATAAAACCACAGGGCAATCACACCCTCACACTCGCAACTCGTAACACTCGAGGATGCGTACAAGCCTCGCCTGTCACTTAGGACCTTCCGTCATCGTCTCTAGAGGCTCACTATTGAATGTCACAGAAATAATCATTATTGTAACTGTTCTAAAAGATAACCGCAGTTTCTTTAAATGATTACATAGGTACACATTTACCTAATACACGTAACACTCGAGGATGCGTACACTCCTCGCCTGCTACGGTCTGACTTTCCGTCAGCAACTCTACAAGCGCACTTGCAGACTTCAAGATGAAGACTAAAGCTTGTTCCTCTCTCACAAGCTTTCGAAAACCTATTTCGATTACATTCTACAAAAAATACTGATATTTTAGTGCCAAACAAAATATATCTAAGACCTTTTCAAACAATTACGAGATTTCTCTTCCTCAATAAATTAAATTATATGTTACATCCTAGGACAAGAAACAATAAACTAAACTAGGATCTTAACACAGGACAAATGTCCGGTTCTTTGAAATATTACATAAAAAATACAAGGGTACAAAGTATACACAGAAAAATAAATATCTCAACTTCAGTAGACGACATTTAAAAGGGCATAAAACAATAATTCACGATATACGACACTTTTGAAATAAATGAACACGTTGCAAAGCCGAACAATAACATCTGAAATTGCTAGTCGGTATACAAAATTAACCAATAAAGCGTTCTTTGTAAAGTATTATTTTAACCCGCCAAATCTTCGGAACGAAGTTAGTAATTTAAATGCGTTCTGTAAAGAATTATTTAATAAACGAAATATTGCTCAATTTAGTTTTGGCCCCAACACCCATTATAGAATTACATTTGTAGGATTTGGTAGAACTTGTGGTGATCCCGTCTCCCAGCTGGAAATCAACAGAAGAGAGGACGTTTATTTATTACATGTATGCGAATTGAACTTGTCGGGCATGACTGGCGTCGTGTCCAGTGGTCTCTTTATAGACCACGTTCCTTTGTAGTTCATTTCTTCATGGTAGGGACGATGTGAATGTACTGCAGAACGACGCCCTCCGATTTCATGTGAAATACTCATAGAGTTGCATTTTACGAATGTATTAGATTCGATTGAAAATGATGAAATTGCATCGTCGGTCATTAGTCTATTTTAGGTGAACTAATTTAACACGTGTGTGTCATCGACTATGGACTATGGACCATACACATTTGTTTTTTTTTAAATAAATTAATTTTAAAAAAAACTTACAATATAAAAACAAGTTGTACTTGTGTACTTATTAACTAAGATTCATTCCCAAGAGATTACGCCCACTGTCGTCTGGTGTCTACCGAAGGGGGAATCCCTCGTAATTGTAAATCGGCGTAAATTGAACCGGCACAAAATGACCTACACCTGTATTTTGATAGCACACTCGGGACTTTTTCCAGTAGCTCGATGTCTTCAGTGAAGTAAGGACTCCGTGCTTTGTGTCCTACTCCAATAGAGGCCTTACATGCATCTTGTATATTTTATGGAATTCTCTGGAAATGTTTTTGTCATTGAGAAATGCATGTTTTAAAACGGTGTTGTCTCCTCAGGGACTGGAGATTCAGGCACCCGCTGGGCCCGCGTGCCCCCCTGTCTCTCAGGAAGACCAAGATAGGGGGCAGAGCCCTATTCAGCACGGACCTGTTGGCTTCTCTGCTGCTGAGCAATCTACTCTCCTTGTTACTGGGCGTCGGTTTTGGGTGAGTTGTGAAATTCAAAGATAACTCATTGTTCGATTTCAAACTCTTGTAAAATTAGTTTTGAGAGTCTGTTTTTCTCTTCATTGGTTATTATTTCTTTATTTAAATTTCTAGTATTATATGTATGGCATTGTTAGTTTAATTTCATTATATTTTTCATTTGATTTAACACCTCAATTATTTATATTAGTATTAATGAAAATTGCGACACTTTATTTTATTATTACAGATACTAAGAACTACTTTTTATACAAAATTTATTTAAGACCGACCGCACAGTGTTTCATTTTTTTTTTACATATCTCGCGTGTCATTCAAATACTCTATTTGTTTACTTTTATTTTTAAAGCTAGTTTATATGCAAAGCTAGTTTATATGCAAAGCTAGTTTATATGCAAAGCTAGTTTATATGCAAAGCTAGTTTATATGCAAAGCTAGTTTATATGCAAAGCTAGTTTATGTGCAAAGCTTGTTTTTGTGCAAAGCTAGTTTATATGCAAAGCTAGTTTATATGCAAAGCTTGTTTATGTGCAAAGCTAGTTTATATGCAAAGCTTGTTTATGTGCAAAGCTATTTTATATGCAAAGCCAGTTTATATGCATAACTAGTTAATTTGCAAAGCTAGTTTATATGCAAAGCTAGTTTATATGCAAAGCTAGTTTATATGCAAAGCTAGTTTATATGCAAAGCTAGTTTATATGCAAAGCTACTTTATATGCAAAGCTAGTTTATATGCAAAGCTTGTTTATGTGCAAAGCTAGTTTATATGCAAAGCTAGTTTATATGCAAAGCTAGTTTATATGCAAAGCTTGTTTATGTGCAAAGCTATTTTATATGCAAAGCCAGTTTATATGCATAACTAGTTAATTTGTAAAGCTAGTTTATATGCAAAGCTAGTTTATGTGCAAAGCTAGTTTATTTGCAAAGCTAGTTTGTTTGCAAAGCAAGTTTATATGCAAAGCTAGTTTATATGCAAAGCTTGTTTATGTGCAAAGCTATTTTATATGCAAAGCCAGTTTATATGCATAACTAGTTAATTTGTAAAGCTAGTTTATATGCAAAGCTAGTTTATGTGCAAAGCTAGTTTATTTGCAAAGCTAGTTTGTTTGGAAAGCTAGTTTATATGCAAAGCTAGTTTATATGCAAAGCTTGTTTATGTGCAAAGCTATTTTATATGCAAAGCCAGTTTATATGCATAACTAGTTAATTTGTAAAGCTAGTTTATATGCAAAGCTAGTTTATGTGCAAAGCTAGTTTATTTGCAAAGCTAGTTTGTTTGCAAAGCTAGTTTATATGCAAAGCTAGTTTATATGCAAAGCTAGTTTATATGCAAAGCTAGTTTATATGCAAAGCTAGTTTATATGCAAAGCTAGTTTAAATATAACACTTAATTTATACACATTATGCTGCTATGTAATTTGAGACTTTTGAGTAATGAACTAAATGATCAATGTTTTTAAAATATAATTTTAGAAATAAGTATAACTTAAAAAATGCAAATGAACGCCTCGACACGGGTTCTGCCTAGTGAGATGTTCGTACAGAAAAAAAACACATGTCAGTCTCGTGATGTGGTGGTCAGCGCGTTCACCTACCTTGCAAGAGGTCTCGGCTTCGATTCCCGACATGATCGATACGAAATATTTATTCAAAAGGGTGTTTTCACACTAGAATATGTCATAGTCCCTGGACTGGTACCTGAAGCGTAAGACTGATCATCTTACCTTCATGTGACAAAAAATGATCAAGATACAGGAAAGGGAATGATGATGATGCTACAAAAAAAATGTGCAGTAAGAAATAAATATTGATTCTTTCAGGGTCTGGCTGAGTCGACGATCTCCATCCATACCGCGCATTGCCCTGCGTTGATAACGTCTTCCCGGAACCAACACTGCATCACTCTCCGATCTACCGAGTCACATATAACCGTGTAATCTCCTCCGAACATTTACCCCATCCGAACGTCTCACTGCATTGTCCGGACTTCCGCGTTCCCGCCACAGCCTCATCCGCACCCGGGCGCCGCGTCCCCGAACACCGCACGCAGCGTACGCTCGACCGAGTCGGGGTGATGCTAATCGAATATCGCAGTGTAAAACCACTGCCGGGAGTCGCACCCGGGACCTCGAGCATCGTAGGCGATCTATTTCACACACAGAATAGGGAAATATCACGTTTTTTATTTTTTACCATTTTAAATTTATGAAATACTTAATGTTAGTAAATATTAATATTTAACCACTTTTACCAAGTTTTTATGTCTTTTCGTCAGGAAACTCACTACACTTTCACCGTCACCATAGTACACATGGTATTTACTAAAAAAATACATAAATTACTTGCGAACACCATGTCCGAACATTCACTAAAATTATGTTAATAATATTTAGTGATATGTCGCAGAATGTGTGGGGGGGAGGTTATTATTTTATTTAATTATTTTTTTGCACCAACATGCAAACAAATAATATTTTTTTACACCAACATGCAAATACTAAAATACACTTTCACCGTCACCATAGTTTACATAGTATTTACGAAAAAGATACATAAATAACATGCAGAGTCAAAGGGAATGCAAACACCACCATTTTCGAACATGCACTCAAATTAGGTTAGTAATATTTAGTGATATGTCGCAGAATGTGTGGGGGGGGGAATATTTTATTTTATTTTTTTGCACCACAACAGGCTAGGAGGCCCAATTACAGTGGTGAATTATAGCACAGAACACCCAGGCTTGAGAAAAATCACATTGAATTTTTGTGTTCTCATCGAGAATCGAACCTGGAACCTTCCGTTTGTGAGTCAAGCGTCTTGACCGCTACACCACGGAGGCCGCCTATGTCTCTTATGCCCCTTATAAAAAGGAGGGGCTAAGTGGTTGAACGTTACACGATTAATTAATTTTTAAAAGTATTTGCATGTTGGTGTAGCGAGCGTCCTGACGAAGAGACGGTTACGTCTCGAAACCGGTAGACATAAATAGCGGGCAAGTGGTTGAACACTAATATTTACTAACATTGATTAAAATATTTGACCTCAAAGTTAGCACTTTACACATAAATAATTTTTGACTACTTATTGAGTAAGAAAAAAATATATGTATATAATTTAAAATTCCGCAAAAACGGTAATTTCATTGGCCTCGCCCCTAATACGTCACGATTCATGTAAGTTTTGAACTTTGTTTGTGACCGTTTAAATTTAAATAGAACATTGCCACGATTGTCGTCGCAATTATCAAGGCCAAATGTGTCGCATTTCTGTAGGCATATTTTCGACAATTTTTTTTTCAAAATTATGCCTTAAAACATTTCTCCGCAATATCCATATTCAAACAAACAAACCATCACGCCGTTTCCCTGTAAGGGTAGGCAGAGAGGATAGAACGCCACAACACTATCTTTGCATACAGATCTCGCTTCCTCTACATTCATACATCTTCTCACGCACGCGCGCCGATTATTCCGACTTTTGACATGTCCATCTTTAAGTATTTGTTAGATTTGGTCATGCCATGTCTTTCTCGGTCTTCCTCTATTTCTGCATCCATCAACATCCTCATTGTAAATATTCTTAGCCGTTCTTTCACTGTGAGCTCCTTTCTTGATTTTGTCGATAATGCTTGTCTCAGCCTTACATAATGTACGGATCTCAACATTTGTGCATCTATCGTACATAGTTTTACCACAAATTCGCCTGAGAGATCGCATTTCGACAGCTTTATTGATTTTGAAAATACAATTAATTATTTCAAATCCGGTATTCGTAGTACGTGATATTTCCCTATTGCATCCTTAATCCACCCTTACGCGGGTATAGGTGCATGAATTCAAATGTGTTTACACGTTTTTCAGTACAGTTATTTTGCATAGAACTTTCATACTTTTCTAAGCTGAAATAGTTAGCAGAATCCATCGTAGTTTTGGTAAAAAATAGTTTTTAGTTTTGTTTTAACTTTCATAAAATGAAAGTTGATATTTCTTAAGCTGGAACTACATAAAGCTAGAGATTGTCAAACAGAGAACTAGAATATGGTCGATTAAATAACAAAGCGTAAAATATAAAACATATTTTCAGGCATTACCGAAGTAGTGAAATGTGATTCAGTCAGATGAATCTCACTCGCGTTTAAAGGTTTCGGCTCTTTTATCTCACAACAGATGTAAGAATTAAACATCCACACGCCATGTTCAAACATGGGCAGAATGGCGAGTGTTACACCGTATGTTATGTGATTATAGAATCTCATGTTTTTTGCATATCTGCGGTATACCAATCTTGATAACTCGCCGCAGGCTAGAACACAATCCTTATCTGCAAACATTTGGACATACCAAAAATATTAACAAATATAATTTTTAAAGTTGGTTGGAGATATATTATAATTTATCAAATGAACGTTTTCCAATATTTGTTGGAAGTATCCGGGCACCGGATATTCGGTATCTGGCCGGCGGGTATTTGGTATCTGGCTGACGGGTTTACAATATCTATCTGCTGGATTTTTTGTATCTGATGGCCGGAGGTATCTGGCCGCCGGATTTTTAAACACGACTGTGCCTGAGGCAAACTCTAGCTTTATGTTCCGTTTGTGGCGCTGGGAGCCATGGGCGTATGATCAAATAGACGCGTTACAACTGCAGAGTTTTTGCATTTAAATTTTGTACATTTTTCGCATTTTAAAAATATATAAGTAATAACGCTGATAACCGGTGTCATATCTATGGTAACTTGTTACGCAGAAATATCTTTGGTACGCTGATAAAACACTTTAAATTAAAACATTTGCTAACCTTTCCCTGACTGTCCCAAAAACATTTGCGCTTTACGGTGCTGTGCAGTTTATTACACATGCAGAAATGAGAGATTTTGAATGGTAAAAATGTAAAGATAATATTTTTAATCTAATTACTAAAAACATGGAAAAAACCACTGGCTCATGCTTGCAGCGCGGGCGAAAGAACCGCCTCCGACGAAAGTCAGAGAGCTACCAACCGGCAACTGGGAAAAGTTCTAGAAATTTTGCTGCTCGCGCGTGTGACGCGTGAAATTGTCTCTCTCGCTCTCGAATATACCTGTATTAACGAGAGAGACAAAAAGAGTCTCTTCTCTTTTACACTCCGCAACATTTAACACATTGGTAAACTTTATATTGCATTGGCGATTTATCTCCGATTTTTAATAAAATGCTTTGTCTGTTCCCAATAAGCATTAATTATTAAAAAAATAAATATCTTAAGACGTTTTAAAAAAAAAAAAATTGTTTTCACGCATTGCCTAGTATGTGAAATAATCAATCAGATGAATTTCTTGCAACAATAAAGGTTTCAGCTCTATAACTTCACTAAAGTCAACAGATCGAAGAATTGAAGAAACATGGATGCTCAAACATAGGCAAAATGGCAAATGTTACACAGTGTGTAAAGTGGCCACTCGAACCAGCCAATAACAGGTCATAAGCCTCGTGAATGCCTAGTCTTCCACATCCGTAATTTGTTACTTGAGGTTTTATCACTGTACCGACGATATGAACTAAGGAAATATGCATATCTCTTTCTCACACAAATATTTGCACGCGTATCGTGATTTGCCATCTAATATGAGATGTGGCTAGTGAGGGAATAACGTGTCTATTTATTATACCCATGTGAGTGCAAAAGGTCTAATCTATTATCAATGTATTTAAATATGGCTCATTATTAAAAGGACTGTTGCATTTCTATGGTGAAACAATGTGGGGATGTGTAATTTTTCTATTTTAATATTTTTATAAAATTATTCGTAGTCTAATTCTCTTATATAATAAATTTAATATAATTAATTAGTTAAATATGGAATATATATGTACTAGATTATATAAATACCTGCTAATAAAAAAATATGTACCTAACATCTGCGTTCATTTATTTATTTCAATAATCCCTCTAAACTACTCTTAAATGAGAAGTTTTACGTTTTGGCCATTAGTTAATCTGTAGACGTCGCTCAGTACACGACTGACGATTTAAATTAAATTATGCCGTAGTGTGCAGGGGCGAAACGTGTATAAAAGCGATTATACACAGCTAACCATTATATTTGACTAACCATAATGTTTTATTGTAACTTTATTTACAGAAAAACAAATGAATAATTAACATTAATTTTAAATCATTTCCACTGTTCTAATATAAATATAAATTTTAATAAAGCGCACCCAGCGCCTGCGGTGAGCCAAGCAACTAGCCGATTATTCCAGCTTATTTTTTCATACAAATAAGTACACTATATTTTGAATGTATTAAACCCCAGTGCGGGTTTTTCTCCTAGATTAAACTTGCAGATTACACAAATTATTTGAAGATTCTTTATTTGGAAAACAGTATTTCAAACACTGTTTCTTAAGGACTATTTTTCTTAGAGATGGTACTTTTGACATAAGACCATAATTAATTTCATGCGTCATATTGCGGGACATATAGCGCTCCACGCGGCCGTTTTTAGCACTATTAATTACTAGAACAATGCGGCTAGTTGACATTACAATTGAATACCTAATATCGACTGAATTCATAATGGTATTTTTTATTTATTTTTTTAAATTATTTATTAAAGTAATGGATAATATACGTATATAATATAATATATCACGAAGTTACATCGTTTGAGTTTATTTCATGGATGAGAGTTGTATCACAGAAAAATATTAATTTATAGTAAGTGTTACTTACATTATATTATGTACCTCCTATGTAGGAACAAATATATTTTTGTAGCTTACCTGTAAATAAAATCACCATTCGCCACTGGTATTGTGGCATTTGTAAGTGTCAAAGTGACGTCAGGAGCTTGCATAGAACTGACCCCCACCTCTAAGAATAAGTGTCAAAATACTGCTGGGATTGAAAGGGAAAAAGATGCGATCACGTTTCTTGTGTAAGTAGCAAATTCACAAATAATATAACTTAAGAAGTAGATTATTTTAGTCTGTCAGATTGCTAAATAAAACCAGGTGGACATTTAGTTAATATTGCCAAGGCAGTAGAATTTTTTACCCGGCTTTCTATTAATGAGGCTTAGTATTATAGGATAGGTGAGTTGATCTGAGGTTGAATGAGAAAAATGGATTACAACAATTGTAATCCATCTTGAAGTTTTTTTAAAAATTTAAATTTCATTGATAAACCCTTACGGGTTACATACATTTAACAAAATATTTTCCCTTTTAAAATTCACATTCTACTGTTAATAATAATATTTTTAACATCTTTTGTAAAGGTTGTCTGAGTCTTTTGTTTACTTTTGTCTGGTAGTTTATTGTATAATTTCAGTCCATGGTTTATTAGTCTCGATTGTCCTTTTCTCGTTTTAAAAGATTGTATATGATATTTTTCTGATATTCTCGTATTGTGTTCATGTTTACTACAGTTTTTTAAAAGTTTTAAGTGCTGTTAGATAGGGTAGGTCATATACTAACTTTAATATTTTATTTTGCTGTCTTTGTAGTCTGTTTGATTTGAGTCATTTTGATTTGAGTCATTTTGATTTGAGTCATTTGAGTCATTTTGATTTCCTGTTCCCCATAGTAGTTGCATATAACATATTTTAGTTTTTACATAGGCTTCATACATTTAAAAAAATTTGTTAAAAAAAAATAGACTCGATAAAGTCGCCACTTTGCTGATTAAATTGTTGATATGAATTGTCCATGTCAATTGTTTGTCTATTGTTAGTCCTAAGTATTTAACATGTTCAATTTCAGTTAGTCGTTCATTATTTATGTAAGCATCTACTTTGTGACATTTTTTTCTAGATTCAAAATGGATAATATTGCATTTTTTATTTATTAATTAATTTATTAAGTACTTTTATCTTGCACAGAAGGAATTTACAATAGCGAGCACTGGCGGAGAGCTGTGGGAAATGCCAAGATGAAATGTAGTGAATTCTTCCGATGCACGGCGTTTAATATCTTGTCCGAGCTGACGTTGCAGCGGACTACGCGTTCGCACCTGTCAACATCTCGGCTGTTGGTCTCGCCCTTCACAGAATAATAATAGACGGTATTATTATTTAAAACAACGCACCGACGCGAAAGAGTAAGACTAGCACTGGAGGAAGGGAGGACAATTCGCGGGGGAAGGACAATCGACAGAAACATTTTGCGTATCGCAAGTACGTTTCCGTCTTAATTAAACTTTTTGAAATTCTGAACGCGATTCGGATAGTCGGAGTTCGGATAATTGAAAGTCTACTGTAATTGATTGTCAACTATTCACTTTAAAGTGAATACACCACATTTAACAACGGAGTTTTAAAATAAAAAATAAAAAAACAGTTATGGTAGTGTGGTGCGGATTTCTGATCTGTGAGTCGGCGACTCTAGACGTTGGGACCACAACACAATTTCACATCGACAAATTTACTAAGCAACTTGTCAAAAGAGCCGTTTAAAGTTTTTCGTTCTTTTTTTAATTAATAAAAAAATCTCAGATCTATCTATTATATTGGCGTGATTCCTACACAATTCACAGAAAAATGAATACGAGATTTTTAATTAATCAAAAAAAGACTCATTGGCTCTACCTAAATATTTTATTTCTTTCCACCGGCCATATGATTCGTCTTATTTCGTGAATATAGCCACTCCGCTGGCCCAAAGGCATGTTCTGATATTTTTTTTATTAAGTGTTCTTTCACATCAGTTTTAATATAATTTTAGTTTTAATAGTATAATCAAAAAAATAATTTAGCTGATGGTACATAGGCCAGTAGCGAGGTGAATAAAGCTACCAAAACGAAGAAGAAGAAAACAACTAATATAACGAAGAAGTCTGGCAACTGGCAACATTGTCTACAGAATTTCCTAATGGCAGCCGTTTCGTGTCCTGACAGCTCGCGAGGTGTTGTCATTTGTACAAAAATAATTTGTATTCCCCAGTTTAGTGTTTACTCGTTCGCCATGAACACTGAAGCAATTCTGAGTGATGTCCCTAATGTTAAAATGTTCGTGGTTTGGTCACCGTAAACGGATTTATATCAAATACACGTAAACATGCCCCGAGCCCTTAAAAATTATGACACTTAACTCATGCCCAAACGCTCAATCATTTCGTCGTTCTCGATCGTCAGCCAGGCGTGACGTTTAGAATCGAAACCAAAATGACTGCTTTTGTCATGAAAGCGTGTAAAAACTTTTCGGATAAACATTTAAAAAAGGATTGTGTAACTTTTCATCGGTTAATATTTATTCACGAGTGATTAACAAAGCTTGAAAGAATGAATATTCAGATATAAATATTATTTTTTTGTGAACGTCAAACTACGCCTAACGGCGCAAATGCGAAGCTCTTCTTGGTTACAGGGTCGCACTGATAGGCATACGCTTTTAAACTATATTAAACGCGAGTTAATATTATTTTTGCATTCCCTAAAATCCAATGAAAAGTAATAAATGGGACGAAATTACAAGGAATCAAAGAAAGAACCTGATTGGGATCTACCAAAAATGAATGTAGGTTGGTAACGTTAAAATACAAACCTTTTTATGGATCGAAAACTATGGGATGAAAAATAAATAAATTGTAAACAAATCGCTCATATGTGTATATTGTGTATCCACTTCTTTGGGTGATTGATATTCAAACAAGGCAAGGTATTGTATTCTAGCAAAATACAATGGAACAGACCGATTTTGCTTCAGTGAATGTCAAGTCTGAACCGGGGACTGGCTATGAAGAAAGAGATTTTCTCCATACTAAAGAAAGGGTGCCACGTTCCTATAGAGACGAGGTGGCGAATGTTGCTCCCGTGAAGGCTGAATTTGAGACTGCAGATGTAAAAGGAGATATTCTAAATACTGGGGAAGAATCGCTAAGTCTCTTCAGAAGCGACGAGCGAGGTGTTGCTACTGTGAAGGTCGAACCGGGGACTGGCTATGAAGAAAGAGATTTTCTCCATACTAAAGAAAGGGTGCCACGTCCCTATAGAGACGAGGTGGCGAATGTTGCTGCCGTGAAGGCTGAATTTGAGACTGCCGATGTAAAAGGCGATATTCTAAATACTGGGGAAGGGTCGCTAAGTCTCTTCAGAAGCGACGAGCCAGATTTTGCTACTGTGAAGGCTGAACCGGGGACTGGCGATGAAGGTGTCCGCCTTACTGGGGAGGAGGTGCTATTGCCCTGCAGAAGCGAGGGGCCAGGTGTTGCTACTCTAAAAGCTGAAGCGGGGAATGGCGACATAAAAGGAGACATTCTCAATATTTGGGAAGGGTTGTCATATCCGTACAGAAGTAAGAAACTAGGTGTTGCTACTATAAAGGCTGAACCGTGGACTGGCGACGTAGGAGATACTCTCCATACTGAGAAAGAGACGTCATGTCCCTACAGAAGCGAGGAACCAGGTGTTACTACCGTGAAGGCTGAACCGGGAGCCAGTGTTAAACATCAACATATTATAGAGAGCGATAATCTGATCCTTACGAATATCGACATTCAGCATCCCCAGATAAAACAAGAACGTTTGGAATGCTCTTGCACTGAAGGTGAGAAAAAGTTTATAGCGTCTCCTTTTTGCACGTTGAATTTCTTGTCGACTGACGTCGTTTTCTAATTATAGAAATATTTCCGTTATGATTCTATTCTCTTTCTCTCTTTCATTCTTCTGTTTCTTTCTTACGCTACTATTTATATTCTATAATATAAATGGCAACGCGAGTAATTCTAAGTAAGTTAAAGTCCTAAAGACGTGGAAGACACCTCAAAACCGGTCGATGTATAAATCAGAATGTTATTTAAAACTATAAAATAATTTGTGTTTTAATTGTCAATCCCTGATGGCTATTTTTAGGTTTCAAAGCACTCTATTATTTTATTATTTAAATCAGAGGCCCGTCTGATATAGTTGCATCACACAAATAAAGCAAAAGGTCCATTTGTAACGCTAGAAATACAGTAATGCTACACAATTAGTAAAAAAAATGTGTTAACCCTTTTTGCTACTGCCCGCGTACGTGTTCATTTGAATGCCTCGAATGAATACCTATAATAATAATGATCTCTTTATATTTGTATGAATGTTGTACCTCTTAATTTATATTTAAAAATGAGCAATGAGAATATTATTAAATTCCTTTAATTGTATGATTAAATTTTCGATTATGATAATTCGTAATGCTAATATTATTATTTACTGACAAAATTTAAATCACTCGTAATTCCCTTAAATTAAATTACTTTTTACATTGTAAAAATAATTCAGTTGTATCCTTAGTAACTTATATGTTCTTTTTCATTATTATTATGGATAACTTATATAGTGCCAAGATTCGTGAATATCGCTTTTTATTAGTATTATAGATAACGAATATAGCGCATCCGAGATCCTAATTAACCAAGGCCCCAAAACCCGATCAATTGAGGCCTGTAGGGCTGATAAAATGAGGCGTGAATGGCCGAATTTACTAGTGCGTAACAATCGGCGATAGCTAACTGTTTTTATTTTAAATAACAGATCTTCACAATTTAATTGAATCGCTTACTAGCCAAATTTTTTGCGTAGATGTTTTATATATTTTTATTAATATAACTCAGGCCCGTAAGGCCGATTTATTGCCGCCAAGAGAACAGATTCATTAGGGCCGACTAAATGAGAGATAACACTCGGCCACAGCTGACTGTAATCATTTTTAATTACAGATCCTTCACTTTTCAATTTTAATAGCTTACTAACCGATATTTTTTGCATAGATATGAAATATTTCTGTTAATTTTGTGTAGTTTTTATAGTATTATTTTGAGTTAAAGATTATTCACTTATTACATTTAGATTACTCTGAAAAACAAAACAAATGTGACGCCCAAAAGGACGATATTTTTAGGTGCCCGAGATCTTAATGCACCGAGGCCGAGAGACGGAAGGCCGATTATACAAATACATTACACCAAAAAGCCAAATTCTCAGATAGAAGAGTTGAGGAGATTTGGATGTTTAGAACATGCCCAAAATGGCGAAAGCTACGCATTGTGTCGTGGTCACTTAAACCGGCCAATAACAGGTCGTAAGCCTCGTTACTGCCTTGAATGCCATACTCCCTTTTCGAAAATGCTTTACCTCTCTGTTACAATTAATTTCAAGTTTGCCCTGTATGTTCAAGTCCCTGCTATCCGCTAAACGGTGGTCCAATGCTTCCCAGCAGGTTAATATAATGTATTTTACCTTTCAGATACTACTAAGCCGCCAACATTATCTGCGGAGTGTATTAATCTTCCGCCTCATAGTGTAGAACCACTACTAGAGGGCAAATATAAAACACGGCAGAAGAAATCTCGCACTCAACGGGTGCTGGCGCGTACTGTAGAAAAACAATTTATATGCTCAGAATGTAGTTTTGTTTTTAACCATAAAAGTAATTTAAGACATCACGTGTTGATACATGCTGGGGTGAAACCGTTTTCTTGCTCGCAATGTTATTTTACATGTATAAAAAAAAGTAATCTGAGAAGTCACATGTTGGTACATTCTGGCGAAAAACCATTCTCATGCTCGCAATGCAGTTATACATGTTCGCAGTACGGTAATTTAAAACGTCATTCGTTGGTACATACTGACGATAAAACGTTTTCATGCTCAGAATGTAGTTATACGTGTTCTCTGAAATATAGTTTAAAACGTCACTTGATGAAGCATACTGGTGAAAAACCATATTTTTGCTTGCAGTGTGGTTACACATGTTCGCGGAAAGGTAATTTAAATCGTCACGTAATGAAACACACTGGTGAGAAACCGTTTTCTTGCTTACTATGTAGTTTGTCATATACAAAAAAAACTAATTTAAGAAGTCACATGTTGATACATTCTGATGAAAAACCGTTTTCATGCTCAAACTGCAGTTTTGAGACATCACTTAAATCTAGTTTAAAACGTCACATAAAGACACACACTAGAAAGAAACCATTTTCATGCTCGCAATGTAGTTTTACTTGTTCTCTTAAATCCAGTTTCAAACGTCATATGATGACGCACACTGGTGAGAAACCGTTTTCTTGCTTACAATGTAGTTTCACATGTTTACGTTACGCTAATTTAAAACGTCACTCGTTAGTCCATACTGGCAATAAATCGTACTCCTGCTCAGAATGTAGTTTTACGTGTACAATGAAATATAGTTTAAAGCGTCACTCGATGAAACATACAGGTGAAAAACCGTTTTCTTGCTCTGAATGTAGTTTTACGTGTTCACAGACTGGCAATTTAAAACGACACATGTTGATGCATACCGGTTAGAAACCGTTCTCTTGCTCACCGTGTAGTTTTAGATTAGCTGTTATTTGCAGCAGCGCGTGTTGAATAATTATTGGCCTTTGATTCGTTATATATATGTGTGAATTTATACGGACAATTGACTGGAAAGTTATTTATTTTATTTGAGTAATTTATGGTATTAACAGTAATACAGAGAATATGAAGTAATATGAAGGTAAAAAAACATAACCAAAAACAGATATCACCCATGTGAGGGTGTTTGAGTGCGTGTTTGAGGTTGTGGGGGGGTTTGTATTTGTGTGAGGGTGAATATTTATTATTTATATTTTATTTTATGGTTTCATTACATTACTGGAATAGTTGAGACGTAAAATTGTAGTATTTTTTTTAAAACTCAGGACACATTTGCTTGCGAAACATTCCGAGTAAAAAATGGTTGTATCGTATATTAGTTTATCATTATGTAAAGTCTTGTTATATTTTTTTATAAACTCTGAGCGTAGTCACGCGAAAAATCCTGTCCACAAATCATAATATATAAATATGTCACATGTATAATTTTATTAGTAAAGGTCGTTAAAAATTGTATCCGGTATGCAAATGCGTGCGTTGCAAATCGGTGACAATCCTTAATCGAATCTTACAGTGGTAATTTATAAAACGTTATTTTATTATTTTATAATAAATATTTGTATACAATCACTTATCGACTTTTCTATGTCTACCAGTTTTGTCAAATGCAAATTCCACCATAGTAGTTGAACATATTTATAAGTAACGTGTTGATAGGACACGTGCTATTAGAAGCTAACACCAACGTGACAATGGAACAACAGGGAAAGGTGGCGTAGTCTAAATTTACTAAAGGGGGACAATGGTCCCGTAATAGTAACGACTATGAAAATTCGTACAATGAACTATATCGGTAATTTATTGTATTATATTGATTTTAACTTCCTTCTATGGCTTTTTTTCCACCTCCTGACAAGCCTTTGAAATAAAGGCTTGGCGGGTTATTCCTTATAAAAAACATATAAATTATAATACTTGAAACTGGATTTTATAATGTAATTTTTAAATAGCACTTCGGGCAAATGATTTCTAATTTTTATAATTTTGGATTCACTTGCTGAAATACTGGCTGAAATAAAATAAAGAAATGTAAAAATCAAATAAAATGAATGAATTTTCCTTTTCGACCCAAAATATCGCATGTGTTTCAATTGAAGAAATTAAAACGTCACACTCCAAGCGTTTAATACTTAGACCTTTAGACTGGCAACATTGTTTGCGCAGTTCGAAACATTTCCTAATGGCCGCCATTTCGTGTTCTGGCTTTTGACAGTTATTGTTATCTGTATTAAATGAGCGTGTGATTCCCAGTTCAGTGTATATTCGCTCGCCACCAACAAAGAAGCAACTTTAGGTAAATAAAAATACCTGTAAAAATCTTGCTAGGAATCGAATATTACACTGCTGGGCCGGGGTTTAGCCAACGTAACCAAATGTTGCATCGACCAATCAGTTAAGTCGTCTTCTGTTTGATGCTCGTATGCGGCTTCTGGATTATTCTTAATTTTATGGTACATATATTATTAGTTGAGTAGAATGCAGATTTTATGTTTGTTGGAGGTGGTGATTGTTTTGAAAAATTGACATTTATAAAAAGAATACGTCTCCATTGTTCACACCTCATGACGTCATGGAATCTCCCGCAGTCTGAAGAGATTTATTATTTATATATATTTATTATAGATTTATATTAGAATATTTTTTTAATTGCTCTATCTGTGCATCTTGTTTAGTTTCAGGTGATTGACCTTCAGATAAAGCTGGGTCTTTGTATTCGAACCGAACGCTATGGAACATATACAGTTCGTTTCAGTCAATGTTAAGTCTGAACCGGAGACTAGCGATGAAAAAGTAGATATTCTCCATACTGGGGAAGAAGCGCCATACCCTTTTAGAAGCGATGAGCCAGGTGTTGCTACCGTAAAAGCTGAACCGGAGAATGGTGATGCAGATGGAGATGGTTTCCACACTGGGGAAGAGACGCCATGTCCCTATAGAAGCAAGAAGCCAGGTGCTGCTACTGTGAAGGCTGAATCGGGGACGGGCGATGTAGAAGGAGATATTCTCCATACTGGGGAAGGGACGCCAAGTCCCCACAGAAACGAGAAGTCAGGTGTTGCTGTTGTGAAGGCTGAACCGGGGACTGGCGATGTAGATGAAGATGTTTTCCATGCTAGGGAAGAGACTCCATGTCCCTATAGAACCAAAGAGCCAGGTGTTGATATCGTGAAGGATGAACCGGGGACCAGTATTGAACAGAAATTTACCGTAGAGAGTGACAATCTGACCTTTACGGAGGTTGATATTGAGCAGTTCCATATAAAACAAGAATGGCTGGAATCCTCTCACAATATTGAAGGTGAGCAGAAATTTCTATGATTTCCTTGTTTTTTCATTCCAAATTAAATTGTTGAGTTAAATTAAACAAACAGAAAATGTAAAGTACTTGGGTTTGGAAGTGGATGAAAAATTAGCGCGGACAAAACATTTCAAATCAGTTATAAAAAAACTGGGTCCAATTATTGGAATAATGAGAAGAACAGAAGTCTTTGATAAAAGTACAAAATCAATGATATGCAATGCTCTCATACTTCCACACTTTGTATATGGATTAATAATATGGTCGCAATGTAGTGAACAAATACAAGAATCAATACAAAGAACTTTGAATAAAGCACTTAAAGTAACATTTAATTTTAATAAATATACAAGAACCACAGATTTATTTATCAAAAAGAGGTTCTGGCCCTCGTACGGATTTTTTTTTTTTTTTTTTTTTTTTTTTGTTTATTTTTCCATACTGTTACATATTATGCATGTATTAAATTACATATTTTACATATTAAACATATTAAATTACATATTAAATTACATATTAAACATTAGAAGAGAAAAAGAGAAAAAATACATATTCTAAAAATAAACATAGCCTTAAATTTGGAAAAAATGCCCACAAAGACTTAAACGTCTGAGCGTGGGCCATTCCTTTTTTATTGTTTTTGGTGAATTTTTCGGTATACAAACACAAATATGACAATGCCATTAAAAATCATACAGAAATAACAGGAAAATGACATAAACAATGTAATTAAGACATCAAAGTTTAGAATATGCTGTTGTACGACTCTTTCACAATAGGTGTATATCTGTATTTTCCATGCTGATCCAAGTCCTCAAAGCCGCTATAAACTTTGGAAGGGATTCTATATTTTGTATTTCCTTGGGTAGGAGATTAAAAGATCTTGGACCAACATGGAAAGAGTGTCTCTGTGCGAACCTAGTTCTGCATCCTGGAACCGACAGTACACTTTCTGATCTGCTACTAGTCCTATTTAAATTATTGCCAAACAATTCCCTATTTTTGTGTCCATATTTTAAGCATTGTAATAAATATAACTTTTTTAAATTAAGGAGTCCGCTCTCTATGTACAATTCGTTACTAGGAAATAGTCTATTAATTATTACAAATACACTGATGTCCCCGCTATCCGCTAAACGGTGTCTTAAGGCTTCTCACCAGATTATTATTATTACTTTTACTTTTCAGATACCAAGCCGCCAACTCTGAAAAGTACGAATTTACCATCTCATTGTGAAGAACCACAAGATTCCGATAATACAACAGGACAGAAAAATATTTGTGATGAACGGGTGTTGCAAAGTTCTGGAGTTCAATCATCATGCTCTCAATACAGTTCACAAAAGGGCAGTCAAAATAGCCGCGTGATTAAACATACTGGCGAAAAAACATTTTCTTGCTTGCAATGTAACTATACGTGTTTACGGAACTGTGATTTAATTCGTCATATGTTGGTACATTCCGACGAGAAACCGTTCTCATGCTCAGAATGTAATTTCACATGCGCGCGGAAATATAGTTTAACGAGCCACATGTTGATACATACTTGCGAGAAACCATTTTCGTGCACGCAATGTAGTTATACATGTTCACGGAACGGTGACTTTAAACGTCACTTGATGATACATAGTGGCGAGAAGCCGTTCTCATGCTCACATTGTAGTTATACTTGTACACAGACCGGTAGATTAAGAAGCCATATGTTAACACACACTGGCGAGAAACCGTTCTCGTGCTCAATGTGTAGTTATACATGTTCGCAGAAGGATAGGTTGGTGCGTCACATGTTAGTACATACTGGCGAGAAATCGTTCTCATGCTCGGAATGTAGTTTTACATGTTCACGGAACAATAATTTAAAATGTCACATGCTGATACATACTGGGGAGAAAGCGTTCTCATGCTCGCAATGTAATTTTTCGTGTGCACTGAAAGCTAGTTTAAAAAGTCACATGATAAAACATACGGGAAAAAAGCCATTCTCGTGCTCACAATGCAGTTATACTTGCATAAAAAATTGTCATTTAAAAAGTCACATGTTGATACATTCCGGTGAGAAACCGTTCAAATGCTCACAATGCAGTTATTCATCTTCCCAAAAGAGTCATCTTAAAACTCACTTGTTGTTACATACCGGCAAAAAACCATTCTCATGCTCACAATGTGAATATACCTGTTCACTTAAAGGTTATTTAAGAAAGCACATGTTGAATCATACCGGCACGAAACCGTTTTCATGCCAACAGTGTCGTTTTACGTGCACACAGAAAAGTAATTTGAAAAAACACATGCTAAAACATTCAGGCGAGAAACCGTTCTCATGCGCGCAGTGTCGTTTTAAATGTACGCAAAAAAGTAATTTGAAAAAACACTTGTTAATACATACTGGCGAGAAACCGTTCTCATGCTCACAATGTCAATTTAAATGTTTACAAAAGGGTCATTTAAAAAGACACATTTTAAAACACACAAAAGAGAAGCGTTCTCCAGCTCACAATGTATCTTCACATGTTTAAGAGGAAACGTGGCCTAACTTTAATTTATACGAAAGTATCCCCGTATTTTCTCCCTGGGTTATGGCACTATAGCAATGATTTTTTCATGCATTTAGCGTGTCCCTATTGTTGTTTTATTATGGTTTTTTTTTCAAAAATTAATCTAACAATATTTTGGGAACGAAGTAATAAGAGAACGGCCGCAGCAAACTCCGGTAACAATTGTCACTAAGCGGTGGCGATACGGTTGGCTTAGCCACGTACTGCGGATGCCTCCTGAGAGCCTTAACCAGTCTAGAGTGGGCCGATGATGTATGAAGTTTTTTATTTTTTTAGACATCAAAGTGAAAGTGGTCTAAAAAGTTGCATTTTGGATAACATTGAACGTAAAAATTATTTAAAAAAATATTCCATACTTCTTTTGGCCCTCAACCGAAGCTTGAAGTTTATCACTGTCTGAACATTTTATCAATTATTTATATTGATAAAATTATTATTTTTTTAGTTAAGATATCAATCACATTCCAAATTCGAACACGTTTTAAAACTAACGAAATGCAAAAAGTTTACACTCCACGGAACTGATTCCGTTGAGCGCGTGGCTAATATTGACGAAAACAATGGCTCTGTAGGGTCCATAGTCGATGACACACACGTGTTAAATTAGTTCACCTAAAATAGACTAATGACCGACGATGCAATGTCATCATTTCCAATCGAAATAAAATGCAACTCCATCAGTATTGCACATGAAATCATACATTCACATCGTCCCTACCATGAAGAAATGAACTACAAAGGAACGTCGTCTATAAAAAGACCAGAGGACGCAGCCAACGTCAGTCAGCCCGTTCAGTTAGACAGCCCAACAAGTTCAGTTCACGTCAGACCAGCTCGACGACGTCACTCAGATCCAGCATGTAGTTCAAGTGCAGTTACTTTAATTCCTCATCACCGTAACACTCGCCTGACATAATTCATTATTTGCCATGTAATAATTACGCATCAAACAGCAATTTCTAACTGGGGTAGGAACTTCAACCAAACCCTCGACTTCTTAATCCTACAGATCATTAAAACAATGCTACCCATTTATTGCGAAACAAAGTGCAACTCACGCCCTTAGATACTTATTTAATAAGGTTTAATGCACATTATAAAATTCGGTTGGGCTGATTTTCTTACTTAAAATACGAAATAACAGCCGGTTTAGAGCAAAAATCGACTTTTTTAAAATGAAAACTTCAAGCTCTGGTCGAGGGCCAAAAGTAGTATCGAATATTTTTTTAAATGTTTTTTGCATTCCGAGTAATCCAAGAGACAACTTTTAAGACTCCTTTCATTTCAAAATTTGAAAAAAAAATATCGGCCTACCCTACTAACCACGCTTGCCCACTTTACAAGGCATCAGGTTCTCGACGTCCTGGACGTCCACTGCTGACTGTTAGTCGGCAGTTCGCGTCAGAACTACGGGACGCTAACCTGACTTGCAAGGATGCAGATGAGTTGACAGCCGACAGACATGCCCTGAGGATTTTCGTGGACACCATATGCTCCAACTAGGGAGCGTACATGGAATGATGATGATGAACAATATTTTGTGTTTGTCCAAATGTTTGCAGACTGGATTTCCCTCCCTCGGGAGTCATTAAGATTAACAAATTACATCAGGGATGGAGAATACCTTAACGAAGGGAATATGGAAGTCATAGGGCTTATGACTTGTCAATGGCGGATTTCAGTGGCCACAGATCGTGAATGTTAAACAGTGTGTAAAGTGGTAAAGTGGACAGGTCATAAGCGTTGTAAATGCCTTGACTCCCATATTCCTTTCTCAAAATGTTTTCCCTCTCGGTCACGGCAAATTTATGTCTAAAAAACTCTCCAGGGAGAAAATCCAGCCTGTCTGCAAACATTTGGCCATACTCTAAACATTGTGCATAAATTGCATATTTTATAAATTAAATTTTGTTTAATCGCAAAAACTTTATCAATTTTAAATAAATGTTTGTGAAATTGCATAAATTACATCTATTTTAAATATTTTTTTGTTAAATTGCATAAATTATTTTTATTTATATCACTACAGAGATGGGTAGAATTTTTGTTTCAAGATTATGGATATTCGAGCGTTTACAGGGCTTATGACCTGTCATAGGTTGGGTTCAAGTGGCCACTTTTATGTAGGTACTCTACAACATTCCCCATTCCGCTTATTAGCGAATATCCATATCGGTGACATTTTTGGTTTTTGTATATATGTCATGAAACAAGGAAAGCTTTCGCTAGCGCGTTTGGAGCGCCATCTATGTATTTGATATTGAGGTTAAGTATTAAAGCAAATTACTTTATTTATGTAGCTAAGACTCTATCCGAGTTAAATTAATTACTAGTAATCGCATGCAGATGACTCTGTAATTTATTTTTACTTAATAAATAAAAATATATACCTACTCCCCCTTGGGATAAAACACAGAATTGTGTGTGTATAAATATGTAAATATATATACACATACCAAAAATAATATTGTGCATAAATTATGTCTACCTACTTTAATTTTTTTTGTTAAATTGCATAAATTATATCTAATACAAATAAAATTTTGTTGGATTGCATGAAGAGTATCTCTTGGTCTACTTATCATTTTCAATTTTTGTTTTGTAATTCACCAGAGCCGTGGCCAGCCTTTTTAATCAGAGCAGGCTCAAAAAATATCAAGGAGAGCTGAAATTTATGACATTTATAAAAACATATACAAAAATGTCATTTTCATCATCCGTCCGCACTATAGTAGTGTAGACCCTGTCACCGAAAAGATTTGAAATTGAAAATTGAAATTCTCATTTGGTTCCAAATGTATAATGTTTTGAAAATCGCATTCCAAAATCTTGTTTGGTGAATATGTAGGGTCCATAGTCCATAATCGATGACACACACGTGTCAAATTAGTTCATCTGGAGTAGACCAATGACCGACGATGCGATGTCATTCACATCATGAGATCACATCATGAGATCATTTTCTATCGAATCCAATACATACGTATATGGCAACTCTATGAGTATTTGTTTATTTGTTTAAATTTAATGTTGTGCATACAGTGCTATGTTAATATAAATCTAGACAATATTACGAACAAAAAATAAACCTAACACAGCACCAATTACGTACACAACACAATATATGAAACAACTATCTAACAGTACAACAAGATGTAAGAAAAATTTGTGCTTTGTGTGAATTTACTAGCGATTGTGTTTTTATTGTTGTGAGTAAGAAATGTAGTGCGTGGAGTGAGGTGTATGGAGTGATGTGTATAAGATGTGGTGTTTATGTAGTGTGTATTATGGTAGTACCTAGTTTAGTATTAATTGTTTCTGTTTATTTTCAAAGAGGCTAAATGATACTAATATTACAGTAACTTTAAACTTTGAAGTAGGGCACACATAAGCAAATTCCCTTATGTGCTCCAATAATAATGTTAGTAATACTAAACATTAAAATCTATAAGACTCAGCTTCCGTTTGTAGCAGAGAGCTGAGTCGTTAAAGATGTCTAAATCTTACATCTTCTCAATTTTAGAAAAGCTACTAACTGCTCTTCCTAAGAGCGAATTTTGAGCTGCTCTGGTGTTGCATTGCACATGAAATCAGAGGGCATCGTTCTGGAGTACATTCACATCGTCCCTACCATCAAGAAATGAACTACAAAGGAACGTCGACCATAAAGAGACCACAGGACGCAGCCATCGTCAGTCAGCCCGTTCAGTTAGTTGGCCCAACACGTTCAGTTCACTTCAGTCCAGCTCGACGAAGTCACACAGCTCAGCATGTAGTTCAAGTGCAGTCCCCTCAACCCATCGTTGACGTAACACTCGTCCGAAATAATTCATTATGTATTCGCCATGTAATAAATATGCATCAAACAGCAACCTCGTGTCTTCTCTGACAACCTCCACCTGGGACGGGATCACAACACCCAACAACTAAATATTTCGTTCAATGTGACTCCTATGGTTTATCCTTTGAATATGTTTGGACCCTGAGCTGAACGTGTCCGGCAGTTACTGCGGGTTTAAAAATCTAACGAGCGAATGGATGACACATGGAGAAAGGAAAATAAATAATTTCTTTTGATGTCGTTTTATTTATGATGTAATACACATTAAATGAAACATAAATATAAAATTATTTTGACTACTAGGAAAAATAATCCCGTTCTAAGACCTCCGAATGATGGCGGCCACGAGAGCAACGCCGCTTTCCCTTAAACGCAGTATGTTACTTGCCACAGTTACAGATCCGTCCATAGGCGCAAAAATCATTCTGGGATTATCAAATACTACATTGGCTACAGTTTGCAGCAAAACAATAAGTCGTGGGTACTCATGAGTGCTATTTTGTATTTTCTCGCGGGGGTAGACATTTTTCCCACCACATACCGCACGAACACCTAATAATAAATGTCAAAATGCTTACGTTTCGCGACGCATAATCTTGCTGTGCAATCACATATTTGAATTTTAAAGGTGTAAATATGGAAAATATTCCAAAACTGCTATTTTTATTTATATTAAGATATATGGAAGTCTAGGCATTTACAGAGCTTATGATCTGTCATTGGCTGGCTTAAATGGCCACTTTATACACTGCGTAACATTCACCATTGTGTCCATATTTAAACATCCACATTTCCTCAACTCTTCCATCTGTTGACTTTTGTGAAGTAAAAGAGCTGAAACCTTTATTGTGCGGGTGAGATTTTTTTCCCGTAAAAGTCTAGACTTCCATATTCCCATCTCAATAATGTTTTCCCTCTCTGTTAAAGTAAGTTTGAATATGAATAACTCCCTAGGGAGGAAATCCAGCCAGTCTGCAAGCATTTGAACATACTCAAAAATTGTTGTATTTATTAATTATGTACCGCGAAACCGTCCAATTTTGCCCTGGATGGATATTTTGCAAAATTGGACGGTTTCGCGGTAGTTTTAAAATGTGTTCGAATTTGTAATGTGATTGATATCTTAACTAACTAAAAATAATTTTATCAATATAGATAATTAACAAAATGTTCAGACAGTGATAAACTTCATGCCTTGGTTGAGGGCCAAAATTAGTATGGAATATTTTTTAAAATAATTTTAACGTTCAATGTGATCCAAAATGAAATTTTTTTGGACCTTTTTCACTTTGATGAGATGATGAAAAACTTAATACATCATCAGCCTACTCTAATGTACAGACATGTGACGATTCAAATTTATTTTTTGATTAGATGTAAAACTACATTGTGAACATGAGAACGGTTTCTCGCCAGTATGAATCAACATGTGAATCTTTAAATTACTTTTTTGATTTGATGTAAAGCTACACTGCGAGCAAGAAAACGGCTTTTCGCCAGTATGTACTAACAAGTGACGTTTTAAATGATCTTTCCGGAAACATGTAAAACTACATTGCGAGCATGAAAGCGGTTTCTCGTCAAAATGTGTCATCATGTGATTTTTAAAATTAAATTCGTGTAAACTTGCAAAACTACAAACTGAGCATGAAAACGGTTTCTTCTTCCCAGTATGTGTCAACATGTGACTTTTTAAATTACTTTTTTGATTAGATGCAAAACTACACTGTGAACATGAGAACGGTTTCTCCCCAATATGAACCAATACGTGACGATTCAAAATATATTTCCGATAACAAGTAAAACTACATTGTGAACAGGAGAATGGCTTTTCACCAGTATGTACTAATAAATGACGTTTTAAATTACTGTTCCGTAAATACGTAACACTACACTGTGAGCATGAAAACGGTTTCTCGCCAATATGTATCATCGTGTGATGTTTTAAATCACTTTTCCGTAAGCATGTAAAACTACATTGCGAGCATGAAAACGGTTTCACGCCTGTATGCACCAATAAGTGACGATTTAAGTCAGCTTTTCGTAAACATGTAAAATTGCATTGTGAACATGAGAATGGCTTTTCGCCAGTATGTACTAACGAGTGACTTTTTAAATAACTTTTCTGTAAACATGTGAAACTACATTGCGAGCAAGAAAACGGCTTCTCGCCAGAATGTATCATCATGTGACTATTTAAATTATATTTTTGAGTACATGTGAAACTACATTCTGAGCATTGAAATGGTTTCTTTTCAGCAGGACTTCTTCCCGAGACCCGACTTTTCTTATGTAGTGCTTTATTTTCACACTCTGGTAGTGGTTCTGCACTATGAGACGATAGATTGACACTCTCCAGAGTTAATGGTGGCGACTTAGTATCTGAAAAGTGTAAAATGAGTTATAATGTTAACCTGGTGAAAAGTATTCAGCTACCATTTAGCGGATAGCAAGTTTATCTACAATGGATTTTATATTAACAATATTTTGAGTTTGTCCTGATTATTGTAGACAAGGACTGGATTTTATGTTGCCACTGGCGATACTTCATAAACCCGGTCCGCTTAAGTACTTCAGTAAATTCCACCCATTGATATCGCACTCTCTTATATGGCATAAGGGAAAAATTAAATGTTTCTCATGGAAATTAACTCGGTCAACAATTTTGTTCACAACAGAAATGGGAGGACAAACCATAATTTTTTTATTACCTGCAGTGTTGCGAGAGGACTCCAAACATTCTTGTTTAATATCAGGATTATCAATGTCAATCTCCGTAAAGATCTGTATATAGTATACTACACTCTCTATAGTATTCTGCTGTTCAGTACTGGTCCCCAGTTCAACCTTCACGGGAGCAACACCTGGTTGGACGTTTCTGTATGGACATGGCGTCCCAGAAAGGGGAATACCTATTTTTACATCGCTAGTCCCCGGTTCAGCCTTCATGGTAGCAACACTTGGCTTCTCGCTCCTGTAAGGACATGACGTCTCTTTCCCAGCATGGAGAATATCTTCTTTCACATCGCGAGTCTCCGGTTCAGTCTTCACGATAGCCAAACCTGGTTCCTCGCTTCTGTAGGGACATGGCGTCTCTTCCCCAGTACGAAAAATATCTACTTTTAAATCCCCAGTCCCCGGTTCAGCCTTCACGGTAGCAACACCTGGCTCCTCGCTCCTGTAAGGACATGAAGTCTCTTTCCCAGGATGGAGAATATCCCCTTCCACATCACCAGTCCCCGGTTCGGACTTAACACTGATTGAAGCGAACTTCATATTACGTTCCATTATCTTCAACTCTAATATAAAGAGCTCGCTTTATCTGTAGATCAACCACCTGAAAATGTATACGATGCACACTTAGGATAATATATGTATTTTTGATATGCCTATACGGTCTAAGCCAATAACAACAGTTATACGAAGAAACATACTTACAAGTTAATAATTACTACTGGTTAACATAGTTCAGTCAAAATTCGCTCTAGAATATTAAATTGTTTTCAACCAAGTATGTAAGTGAAGCACAAAAAAATATATACTAAATTGTAAAACTAAACACAAGCAACAAACAGATATAAATTACTTAGGATCTCCCCAAAAATAAGTGAGTAAAAACAAGAATTAAAAAAAATATATTTAACATAACTATTACCTACAAATTGATAATTACAAGCATCAATAAAATTCATGTTGTGACAGGACAGCATAGTGGTAAAGGAAGTTACCTGTTTTAACCGACCAATACTACTTTAAATCTGCTTTACCTACATGGTCCTTAGCACAGAAATCTACTTTTGCCTACCTGTTTTATCGACAAAACTAGGTTTTGAAAACTTGCGCCTGGGAGAAAGCAATTTGATTAGCACAAAAATAAATCTATTTGCGTAAATATACATACATATAAATTTTGTTGAAATTTATTTTGGCCTAAACAAAAAAAAAAAAAAAAAAATGTACAGTAACACACCTATCAACCCATTTAACAAATCAACATTGACACCAAGATCACCTAAACAGAACGAGGAGAGAAACAAAATCGTCAGATCTCTCTCAGAGGGAAACTCTGACCCAGAGGAATACACAAAAAGCCCAGGCAATGATAGCTCCCTGCAAGGTGAAACTTTGGAAACGTCAAATATGTATTACCAAAATCCCCTGATTGAAGCCCGCACGTTTATACAAAATATAAAATCAATAATGTCAGAAGGGAAAATGAAGTTTTCAGTTCTTCAACGAGACAAAATAAACGCAGAAACCGATAACCTATATCACATTATAGCAAAACTAGTATCAGAAAATGCGGAAATGAGAGGAGAATTGAAGATTTTAAGGCCTCTGACTACTCAAATAGTAAAAAATATATCGGAAATAAATGAAAAAATCAAAATATTGAATACAAAACCAGAACAAACCAATACTACGTACTTTAACCAAACTAAAAAAGCGGACCCAATGATTATTATCAAACCAAAAAGCGAGCAATCAGCTGAGACAACGACAAAGGATATTAAAAAACACATCGACCCTGTTGAAAAGGGAGTAACTGGTATAAGAAACTTGAAAAAAGGATCTATATTTATAACATGTAAAGGGCAAGAAGACACAATCACTATGCGAGAAGAAGTAAGAAGAAAATTAGGAGACAAATATGAAGTAAATATTCCAGAAAAGAAAAAAACAATTTTAAAGATCATTGGCCTAACCGAAAAACTCGATCCAGAAGAGATTGAGGAAAAAATCCAAATACAAAATAACTTTGAAGCAAATAGTAAAATTTCAGTAAAGTATATAAAAGAGATGAAAAATCGTAAAGATGAAACATATTTTGTCGTTTTTCTGGAAGTAGACGGAAAGACGTATGAAAAGATGCTTCAGAACGAAAAAATCAACATTGGATGGGATAGGTGCTCAGTATACACACATTTCTCTATACTACGTTGTTACAAATGTAATGGATATAATCACAAAGCCCAGCATTGCAAAAACAACAAGTCCTGCTCTAGGTGCGCAGGCAATCACAGTTATAGTGAATGCACCACTGAAGCAAACAACCATAAATGCATAAATTGCAGAAAAGTAAACGACCGACTAAAGCTCCAGCTCAATGATAACCATCCATCATGGAGCATAGAATGCCCCACTTATAAAAGAAAAATAGAGGCAGTAAAACGGAAAACAGATTTTTTAGATTAAATTCAGGGAAGATAAGACATGAAAAAAATAATAACATTAAAATTCTATACTTTAATATCCGAGGAATCAAATCGAAAATAGATGAGCTTAATATGCAAATAGCAAACATGAAAATTAAGCCAAACATAATCATACTCACTGAAACTTGGCTGCAAGAACATGAAACAAACACATACAAAATAAAAAAACTACGAAGCAGCGCACTCATGCAGAAATAGAAAAGGAGGAGGAGTATCCATACATATAGATAATCAACACGATTTTAAATTAGAAAATATCGAAGCCTATAAGGAAAAAAACAATATCATTAAATTACAGGTAATAGACCCAAAACTCACAATATATGCAATTTACAGGCAACCTGGAAAAAATAAAATAAAAGACTACATCGAATACCTCGACCGAACACTAAATAATCACGGAACTGAAAAAAGCATCATTATCGGAGACCTTAACATTAATTTACTAGACACACATAACGACGTTAAAGACTACATAAATATGCTTAAAAGCAAAAACCTAAAAATTATCAACCGAAAAACTGACAAAGAATACACCAGAAAAAACCAACGAGGACAAAATTCAATAATAGATCATGTAATAACAAATATAAAACCAAAAGAGAAAATAGAAGTTTACCTTACCGACACCCCACTAAGTGACCACAGACAAATAGACATACAATTGAAAATACCACCAAACAATCCCAAAAAAAGCCTACAAAAGTATGCCTCTAAAAAAATTGACTATGCAAAACTTAAAGAAAACATAACAAAAATAACAAATCATCTCAACATTGAAAGTTTTAAGGAACTACAAGAAATAATTCAAGAAGAAACGAGACAAAACACAAAAACCACCATTAAAAACTATACAACTTCAACTAAAGAAGGCTGGATGACAAAAGAAATATATGACAAAATTAAAACAAGAGACCAACTGTATAAAAAAATGCAATACTTTCCATCATTTACCCAACAATTTAAAATTCTGCAAGCAGAAGTTAGAAACAACATAAAAAGAACAAAAAAAAAACACTTTGCTGGTCGCATAAATGAAACTAATGGGAACAGTTACAAAATATGGAAAGAAATTAAAAACATTACCCAAGAAAATGATACCAAAAAAACTAACATATCTAAATTAAAAAAAGAAAATGGTGAAGAGACTCAGAATGCAAAAGAAATAGCCGATATAATAAACAACTATTACACAAACATCGGAAAAGAACTAGCAAGCGCTATAGTAAATCAAAATACAACCAAAACAAATTTTAGAAAAATAGAATATGACGCAGAAATTTACTTAAGATATACGAGCAACAAAGAAATCAGCAAAATAATAAACGGGCTCAAAGACAACACATCACCTGGCCATGACGAAATAAAAGTTGTTACAGTCAAAAAAATAAAGGAAGAAATAACCACGACAATAGTGAAATTGATAAATAAACATATAGCAAACGGAAGCTTTCCAGAAGTAATGAAATTAGCAAGAATAACACCAATTTACAAAGGAGGAGAAAAAAACTTAGCTTCTAACTACAGACCCATTGCAAACTTAACCATTCTAAGTAAAATATTTGAAAAAGTGCTACACAATCGATTATACCAACACCTTGAAAACCTTAATTTTATTGCAAAAGACCAACATGGATTTCAAAAAAGAAAGGGTACCTCCACAGCAATGACATCAGTTTGCAACTTTATACAAACCAAAATTGATAAAGGAAATACAGTGACTGCACTCATACTTGACTTCAAGAAGGCATTTGATACAGTCCACATAGATACCCTTCTAGATAAACTAAAACATACAGGAGTTAAGGGACAAGCTCTCAAAATATTTAAAAACTATCTACAAGGAAGAAAACAGTTTACGAAAATTGAAGAACACAAAAGTGAAATAACAACAATGCAATTTGGAGTACCTCAGGGATCAATATTAGGACCATTGTTTTATATAATATACATTAACGACATAATACACAGTGACATAATGGGAAAAAAAACAATCTATGCGGACGACTTAGGAATTTTATATGAAAACAAAAATGACATTGAAACGACTAAAACCATCAACAATGACGTGCAAAAACTATTAGAATGGACAAACAAAAACTTCTTAACACTAAATGCCAAGAAATGCAATATAATACATTTCGAAACACAAAAGAAGAACCATAACATGAACATAAAAATAAACAACGAAACTCTTAAAGAACTAGAACATGTGACTTACCTAGGACTCACAATGGACAGACAATTAAAATGGACAAAACACATAGACGGACTCACTAAAGTAATGGCATCACTACATAGCCTCTTCTACAAAATTAAAGATTTTATATCAAGAAAAGAAAAAATTATGATGTACGAAGCCTATGTCAAAAGTAAATTGAGTTACATGATCGCCTTCTGGGGAACTGGTAACAAGACAGACATAACAAGAATACAAAGACAACAAAATAAAATTCTTAAACTAACATACAACCTACCCTACCTGACCTCTACGACTGAACTGTACAAAAAAACACACCAGTTTGACATAAACTACTTGACTAAAATTGAGACCTTAAAAATTGTGCACAAAATAACACTGGGAAACATACAAGACGACGACATAATATTAGTCAAAAATGCTGACATACATAAATATAACACCAGACAACAAAAACACTATCATATTGAAAAAGCAAAGACAAACACAGGACAGTCAAAAATACTACATAATGGACTTAAACACTACAACGACCTACCTTACTACTTGAAAACTTTTAATGGAGACAAATTTAAAATCAATCTGAAAAAGCACATGATGACTGAACTAACTAGACTAGACGAGACATAAAATGACTAGACAATATTAAATTTCTAATGTAACCCTAACGGGTTTTTTAAAATTGTAAATAAATAAAAAAAAATAAAAAATAAAAAATAAAAAAAAAGAAACTGAACAAAAATAACATAAAGCTGGTATACAATATATTCATAATCACGATCAACATAGACTTAGAGCTAAATTTATTTACAGCCCACAATCCATTTGCATCCCACACTGTGTAAATGGCAGTGATCTACAAAAATCCCGTAAAATATATTCCAAAGAATTCCTAGTTCTGTGACGAATTATACATTCTGGGCTGGTATTCCAAGCGCTCTCGCGGCCGTATTATCCTGTGAATTTACATACAAAATAAGAAAAGAAAAAACTGTATTCTCGTGCCGCGAGAGAGTTCAGAATAGGATCCCTAGACATTAGGCCATAACAAAAAAGTTGCTAAGGAGCATCTAAGGAGATGGTTTGATATATAGCTGATTTTTACTTCTGGGGACATGGAAAGAAACTGATTGCAAGAGAGATGGGACATCGCTCAACGGAGATTTTAAAATGGATATAAGTTACATCTCCGTTGTACGTTTCTCCAATGATTAAAAGAGATTGCTCTATTTCAAAATAGGAATAATTACCCGTTTGCAATCCGAGCAACCATGCCACTTTTATTAGAAAATGGTGATGAACGAACTTAAGGTCAATACGAGTGTTTTAATTTGTATACCTCTTGTATTAGTTAGTTTCCTTCCCACGGAGTTATTGAGACCTAAACTTGTTGGTAAAATAGTTCAGTCAGATGAATCTCACCCACATCAACAATGATTTCAGGTCTTTTATTTCATAAAAGTAAACAGATGGAAGATTTGAGGAAATGTGAGAAAGATAATGGAGCATAATAAGATATGTTTATGGAAACAGTCACAGACTTGGTTATGTTTGCTGAACCCCTGCCCCGTAATGCAGGTAATATTATGCAGTAATAAGCTTCAATTCATATGTAAAATATGAGAAAATTTACCCATTACACGCTGGTTTTATTCAGATAACAATACCTTAGGAACTGTCACACGAAATGGCGGCCATAGCCATAAATCCTGTAGACTGCCGACAATGTTGCTTGTTGTATTAAAGGTTTAGAGTGTGACACATCAACTACTAGATAAAAAGCTCACACGACATTTTGGATGATGAAAATTTGGTAAAGTTCTTATCATTTTATTTTCATTATTATAATAGTACATTTTCCCGTTATATTGCTAGTAAAGTATAAATCATTCTGCTTTGAAATAAGAGTCTGCAAGCCTTTTAATAACCTCCAAACGCTGAAAACCGTATATTTTGCGCACGTACGCAGTATTCTCAAACACTGCTCTACTATGTGGTCTCCTCAATATTCGAAGTAAAAATATTGTTAGAATTGTAAGGACCTCAAACACATTTCTAAGAATCCAAACTATCGTCAAAACTCGAATTGTACTAATTATTATCAAAAATATATCATAAACTTAAAACCTTAAAGTCCAGAAGAATCATAACTGACACCCCGGGCCGGTTTTAGCACTACCAGCGCCCTGGGCGGGATTTCTACGGCGCCCCCTATCTTCACCCCTTTAAACCCATACGACACGGGCACGGTTTATAATGAAATAACTATTTATTAATAAAATTTTACTTTTCTAGCCTTTCTATCAACGAACTCTTTTATTTAAATATTTTAGTTTATGTTTTCCGCAATTGCGTTTTCGATTGACAAAGATGCCAAGTTTGTCCATCTAGATTGAGATATTGTCAATCATAGACAAGTTTTTATCAGTTTAAGCTTAGAAAAACTCCTTTCCCCACTAGCAACCGTTACAGGTAGGTATATTGATCAATATTCGCAACTCTATCCATACATTTGGATACAGTTCTTGTTAGTTACGTTCTTTGATATTATTCAAAATAGTGATGGGATTAACCACATTCTGATCAGGCAAAAATGATTTCAGACTTATGAGTTTACCACACAACATACTACCATCTATATCGGATTTAGAATCTACTGTTAATTTCAATTAGAAATTACTACCGAGTTTGATCTTTTTTATATTGAACAGAAAAGACCAAAGTTTCGAGTACTCATTTAACTTTTCAAATCTTTCATTTAGTGAAATTAAGGTAGTGTCTAAAAGGCTATAGAAAAATTCAACTTCAAATTTCTTTTTTGGAGAAGTAATAGGCCACTATAACGAATTTTTTGCTAGATTTAGGAAATTTATGAGGAAGTTGGACTCGCTCGATGAGCGAGAGGATAAAATGGGGCGCCTGCAGTGCCCCTTTATATCTGGCGCCCTGGGCGGTCGCCCAACCGCGCCCTACCCTAACGCCGCTACTGCTGACACCCTCTCACTTTGCACAATAATAAATAGCGTTCTGGGTCCCCCCCAGCTCCTTCCGGAATTCAAATCGCAGTTCTTCAACGCACTAAGATTAAAGGATCTTTTTCAATAATATTTTGGCACTTGTAGAATTTTTTATGACTGCCGAAAGATTTGGGAGCCAGGAAGGTAACACTTCTTTGTGTAAGCTTTGTGTAAGTGGTCAGACTGAGACAATTTATTCTACCCTTAGATCGTGTCTATATATTTTGCTTCGTTCTGACTTTATCTACAGGTTTCCAAAAATTCACAAGTGCCTCTTCAATAAATTGCTGCCGTACATCTAGAAATTGACAATTTTCAAACATTTTTTTTGGTGGGTAGCATAAAGGATTTTTTTCATTATTCTAAATACGAGTTTTCATGTTTTTAAAAATTGGATTAAATTTTCTCGCCACGCTTCACCCCACTCTAACAATTGTATATATTGCCGTTGATTAAAAAAAAAGAAGTAAACAATTAATCAACGACCAATCAATTATGTCACGAAATGTTTTGAAAAAAAAAGTCATTCTTAGTTTAAGTATAATATAATTGACGTGGAAATTTTAGCTAAGGCGTTTATCAATATAAATTACTAAGTATTTGATAATATCACATTTTTAATGTTAAATGATGGGCAGAGGATGCAAAGATCGTTATATTATTTAATTGGTAATTTAATTATTTTAATAAATTGCCAAAGAAATAATGACTCAATTTTCATATTGTTGCAAATTCACATTTTTTAAAATTCAAATAAACAGGTATTTTCATAATGACAAATTTGGTAATTTTTATTTTTAAATGGGCGTTTTGGGTTAATTGTTTTGTGTCTTATACATTTATTTTTCGATATGAAATACTGGGAGTGAAAGTATGAGCTTTTGAAAATGAAGGTAATTTTTTATCACTCAAAATATCGTGTAATCGATTTCATCCAGTAATTGATACGTCACACTCTAAGCGTTTACATAACAACCGTAAGACCTTTAGACTGGCAACACTGTCCGCGCAGTCGGCAGCATTTTTTAATGGCCGCTATTTCGTTTGACAGTTCCTAAGGTATTGTTATCTGCTACTGTATTGTTATAAAACGAGCGTGAAATCCCCAGTTAAGTGTACATTCGCTCGTCACCAACAGAGAAGAAACTTAGGGAAATTTAACTTGTATTATTTACCTGTAAATGGAAGCTTTATTACGAATCCAATACTACCTGCGTTACGGGACATAACCGAGGCTGTGACTAAATTCATAAACATGTTTTATGATGTTACATTATATTTCGTAGTAAGAAAAGATAGATTATAGTTTTTTTATTGTATCAAAATTAAAACATTAAAATCAACAAGTTAATAATATATAAAAAAATATTTGGAAGTAGAATTCCGTAAAAATATTGATTTATTTTGGATAATTTACACAAGTAGCGCTATTTTTGTGAAAATCGCTGCACAATCAGCATCCCAACACGCTTTACAGCCACAGAGTGCATGGGCGGTTGGGATTCTAGTTCCCCATTTCTATTAATGTAATTTTAAGAATCATATAAGAGCTAGATTGCAATACGTCTTGCAGATACATAGCGCATGGACGTTTAGAAATCTAGCTCCCATTTACTCTGCACAGAGAAATTAGTAAGAAATGTTTTTAATTTCTGAAGATGCCCATTAGAGGGTGAAAGCGCTAATTGGTCAAAATAAATCAGTGGAAGTGTACCAAGTATTTTTTAAATTAATAACTTATATGTAAATATAAGTTATTACATAATTATAAATAACCGTTTACAAAAAGAATCTAGATTACATGTCCTGCAGCTACAGAGCGCATGGGTGGTTAAAAATCTAGACTTCGTTTTCAGTTGAAGTTAATTTTGATGTAATATGAAAGCTAACATCACAAAAAGTCTTGCAGCTACAAAGCGCTTCGCCGAGTGGAATTCAGCAACATAAGAATGATTTTAAAAAGTTTAATATTAATGGGAGGAAATATAAAATTTACAATATTTTGAGTTTGTCCAAAGGTTTGTAGATAAAATACCGGATTTCACCCCCTAGGGAGTCATTAGGATCAACAAATTAAAACAGATAGAAAACATTTTAGAGAAGGGAATATGGAGATCCAGACATTTACAGGGCTTTTGACCTGTCATTAGCTGGTATAAGTGGCCACTTTACGCACTGTGTAACATCCCCCCTCTTTTCCTACGTTTGAACATCCAAATTTCTTGGATTCTTCCATCTGTTGATTTTAGTGAAGTTAAGAGCTGAATCCCTATTGTTGTGAAGAAAAATAGTGAATTTTTCACAGTGTGTAAAGTGGCCACTTAAACCAGGCAATGACAAGTCGTAAGTCCTGCAAATGCCTGGACATCCATATTCCCTTCTTTGAGATGTTCTCCATCCCTGTTGTAATTAGTTAAATATGAAGGTGTTTGATGAATATTTTCAGGTGATAGATTTTCGGATATAGCGAAGTGTTCGTATTCGACCATGGAACAGATCGCTTTGGTGAGTGTAAAGGCTGAACCAGAGACTGGCGGTTTAGAAATAGATGTTCTCAGAAGCGAGAAGCCAGATGTTTCTACCGCGATGGCTGACCCGGGGACCAGTGCTGAACAAAAGTATACTATAGATGATATTCCGCCTTCTTTAGAAAATGACAGAGATTGTCTTGTTATAAAACAGACAGGCTTGGAATCCTCTTGCAACACCAAAGTTGACTCTGGTGAGTAATACTACATTCTTCTTTACCATTCTAGAAGTATAATACTAGAATACTGTTTCACAGTTTGGAACCCTTCGGAATCAAACCACATCCTTGAAATGGAGAAGGTTTAAAAGTGATTGTTGTGATACTTATATCTTAAATAAAATAATATTTATCCATTCTTGTATTCATCATTATTTCTAGCAGGATATAACACCCTCGAATCTCGTCTCAAGAAGGTAAACATGAACAGAAAAAAAATATAAAAGGAAAATAATGAAACCTACTTAACCGCGAAACTGGCTTGTCAGCAGGTTTCTTATTTTTCCTTTGCAAAGAAAAACGTTAGAGAAATTATATTACTTTAAAAAGTAATATAAACATCATTAAGAACTAAAAGCATACGTATTTTTTTACAAAATTTATAAACAAAAAATTAAATAGATGACTGTAAACATACAATAATATTCAATATAAGCCTTGTTACATATTAGCCATTAAATCTTTTTTCTTAAAAGTTTCTTTTAAGATCCGTTTAGGAATCTTATTGAAAATTTTAGTAATTATTTTATTTTATTTTTATTTTTGCACCACAACAGGCCAGGAGGCCCAATTACAATGGTGAATTACATCACAGAACACCCAGGCTTGAGAAAAATCACATTTTATTTTTTGTGTTCTCACCGGGAATCGAACCCGGAACCTTCCGTGCGCGAGTCAAGCGTCTTGACCACTACACCACGGAGGCCGCCACATATTATATAATGAAGTTCCCAATAATCATATTAGAGCGAGATCTCACGCACTGTTTTACACACCCAGAAGCCGTACAAATGCAAGTCAAAATTTACAGATATACATATAGGGCAATTTGCGCGCTAAATACGGCTTCTGCAGATAATATGGATCTATTTTTCTGTACATATCGGCAGTTTAGAGGCTTTCTGCTTTCTTTTCATTAACTTCTAACTTGTATTACGTCATGGATTAAACAGCCTGTAAAGTAATGCAGACTACTATTTACCGAATAAATAAATTGTAAATAAAAGTATATATATAGGTGTAAAATGGTGTGTTTGTGTGTATTCGTATGAGAATACGTGTTCAGGTGTGTGTAAGCGTGAGCATCATTAAAAAGCAAGTGGGATCGTATCGCAGCCAGATAGAATGAGTCTTAATTTGTTTTTAAATAAATTAATTGGCATGTTAAATATACCGATAGATGTAACAAATAAACATTTCAAATGCGCGTTTTAAAACACACTTTTTTGTCTTATACTTAGTTTCCATAATAAAATTTTATTTTATATCTAATTCTTCATATTTTATATATTTTTGACACTCGTGCAATAATATTTACCCACATGTCCACCCTCATTCCATTATAACACCCACTCACCCACCCTCTCACACACTTAAACTCACCCCAACACACTAACTTGTATTGTACGAGTATTTAATGTATTTATGTGGATATATGTCATTGGTTTTATTCTCTGTATATTTTATTTGTTATATTTTTTATACATGTATTACCGTTGATATCCCCAATAAATGAAATAAAGAAATTAAAAAAAAAATGATTTTAGTTAGGGAAAGAACAATGGAGGAAAGAGTGTTGTGCATAATTAGTGCTACAGCCTGGCAAATGGAATAAATACTTATTTCTTATCACGCGAAAGGGGATATAAACATACATTTTGGAGAGTAGGTTTAAAGAGTCTGCTTTATTTTTTAATAGTTTGTATGAATAGCATAATTCAGATGTAGTGCGTCTATTTTCAAGGGTAAAAAATCCATTTTGTTTAGTCGATTGGCTGTAGGCGCAAAGCGTTTTATTGTTTTTATAATCTAGGTATTTAAAGAAATTCAGTTGAACATTTTCAATCCTTTCAATGTATGATTACAAGTAGATCCCCGGTTTTATATGTGCGTTCATGTGTGTGTGTGTGTGCGTGGATGGCTCGGAGTGTACATTCAGTATTTTTATTTAATTTAATTTATTACCTCCATGGAAAACGCAAATGTCAACAATTATCATTTTTTCACTTAAAATTCTTCTTTATTTTTTATTTTTTGTCACATTTAATGTTTATATCTTTTTAATTTATGAAAACTTAATTGGTCTTTTTATGTTAAAAAATTGTTGTTATTAGTACTTATTTTGTATGACTGTATGTTTTCTAAATAAAATAAAATAAAATAAAAAAATAAATAAAAAATCAGCAGAACGGTAGCCTAACGCTTCCCACCAGGTTAATATTATGATTATGACTTTTTCTTTTCAGGCGCTAAATCAACAACGTTATTCGTGGAGAGTATAAATCTACCGTCCCATAATGCAGAACCACTATCAGAGGGTGAGAACGAAACACATCAGAAGAGTAACGAACGTCAGTTGACGAGTAATGGCAAGAAACGGTTCGCTTGCTCCGAATGTAAATATTCAACTTCGCAGAATAGTATTTTAAAGCGGCACATGTTGAAACATACTGGTGAAAAATCAATTGCATGCTCAGAATGTAAATTTACAACTAAACAGGTGCATAATTTGAAACAACACATGTTGATACACACTGCCGAAAAACTGTTCAAATGCACGGAATGTAAATATACTACACCACGGGCGAGTAATTTAAAACAACACGTGTTGATGCATACCGTCGAGAAACCGTTCGCATGCCCAGAGTGTAAATATACAACTCAACGGAAGGATAGTTTAAAACAGCATATGTTGATACATACCGACGAAATACCGTTCGCATGCCCGGAATGTAGTTATACAACTCGAAATAAGAAAAATTTAAGACAGCACATGTTTATACACTCTGGCGAGAGACTGTTCGCTTGTTCGGAATGTAAGTATATAACTCATAGAGTAGATATGTTAAAACGGCACCTGTTGATACATTCTGGCGAAAAGCCGTTCGCTTGCTCGGAATGTAACTATGCAACTCTGCGGGAAGGTCGTTTGAAACAGCACATGTTGATACACACTGGTAAAAAGCCGTTCGCATGCTCAGAATGTAGCTTCGCAACTCCGGAGAAGAGTAATTTAAAACAGCACATGTTGATACATACTGGCGAGAAACCGTTCGCATGCTCAGAATGTAACTATACAACTAACCGGAAAGGCCAATTGAAACTGCACGCGTTGATACATACTGGCGAAAAGCCATTTGCATGCTCAAAATGTAGTTATGTTGCTTCACGAAAAGGCGATTTAAACAGCCACTCGTTGACTCATAATGGCGATAAACCACTCACATGCTCAGAATGTAAATATACAACTGTGCGGAAGAGTAGTTTAAAACACCACATGTTGATACATACCGGGGAAATACCGTTTTCATGTTCGAAATGTAAATACACAACTCAGTGGAAGAAATGTTTGAAAAAGCACTTGTTGACACAACATTCTGGCTAGAAAACGTTCGCATGCTCAGAATGTAACTACACTCAAGTTTAATTTGAATCTACGTGGTTTATACATAGGTTTTAAAATACTCACTTCCGTAAGTAGAAGAGTGCGGACGTGTGCAATAAATATTATTATAAACCATTAAGCGTCTCAGTTAAAACTATACTAAACTTGCACGATCGCCACCTGTTACATGCCAGAAAATTCGGCTACCTGCTTGGTCATTTATTTAATATTATTTTTCCATGTTTACTTAATTCTACATTCCACTTCTTGTTTTTGATTTTTTTTTTTCACAGTAAAATATATTAATAAATATTTAATAGGTACTTATCATATTTTAGACAAAACGGATCTGTTTTTATTTGTGTTTTATTTTTATGTATGTAAATTTAATGATTTGATTTTAAATTGGTAACTTGTATTATAATTTAATTTATTACATCAGTAAATTTAATGATTTTATAATTTTTGATTATATAACAATATTTTACTTAACTTGATAGTATTGGTTACGCCACATTTACAATATGTGTTTGTGTATAGCACATTTACTAGGCTGTGACGTTGAATTTATTTTCTATCTACTGGGCCCTAGTTTAGATGCTGCGATTATACTTACTGTGGGTACAAACTTTTTATCTTCAGTCCTAATAACAACTGAGCTGTCACCGAGTGTACACGCGTTTTTTGATATTCCCAGCGAAATCGCAAATAATGTGTTTACGCGATCAATTAGTCATTTTGTCGTGTTATCGCATATTATAATCAAGAAGGAGCACAGGATCTGATCCTGCCCGCTGCGAGAGAAGTTCAACAATAAGCTGCCAAAAATCCCAGCACAAGGTAGGTAATTGCATTAATTTGTATTAGGGTTCGATGGCAAAGAATATAAAGATAACGCAAATCCGCGAACTAGCAATATTCCAGCGTCCATCAGCTTCTGGCGAGTGACGCGATCAAGTATGATTAGTAGTTTTAGTAAGGTAAAACTGCTTGGCATGAATGAATGTATCTTTATTTTCTAAATATACAATAACTAAAAAAATGCATTTAATTCTTATATCACGTCGGGGTCACCATTTATAGGAGGGAGTGTGTAAATAAGAAAGATGGATAACAATCGAAGTTATTTTTTAAGTAGTTACACAGAGGTTACATCCTATTGTTTTATAAAGAAGGAATTCACAACAGCGAACAATGGCGGAGAGCTGGTGGCCGGGCGACACGAAATGCCAAGAAAAAATGTGTAGATGTTTGGTGGTCGTGTATTGAGGAGCCGCTACACCAGTCCGAGCGTAGACAGAAGAAACAGCTTAAGACGTAGATATATTGATTTATTTTACATTAAATTACAAATCAAAAATGACGATGGACATAGTAACGCCCGTAAGAGAGCACTGAAGAGATGTGTAGTGGTCCATGAAACGGGTCCTCTTTTTATATGCTGGATTCCTGGTAACGTCCTCCAGGGCGATGCACTGACGAACAATTTAATTTGCGCTATCGGCACTCAGCTCAGTGGTACCCGCATGGATCGGGGCTAGCGTTGCGTGTATCGATTTCACTTACGCGTAATAGTGTGTCGTCGACCTGAGTTCGATGCTCCTCAAAACGCAAGATGCGCGGCGTTTAATATCTTGTCGGAGCTGACGTTGCAGCGAGCCAAAACGGAGTTCGGCCCTGTCAACCTCACGGCTGTTGGTGTTGCCCTGTACAGAGTAATAACCTAAACCTGTACGGAGAAAAACTATTCTTTGATTATTGAACACGAAGTAAGCTAGTTAACCCGTGGTTTGTATTCGTTTTATGAATCAATGTCTCAAATATTTTCAATGATTTTAATGTGATATGTTTAGTTTTAAATAAACTGTCCTTTTACCACGTATTTCTATGTGTTTTGTGAGTCGCACTTTATTTTACCTTTGCGTGCAAAAGTTGCACTTTGAGAAATAATAGCTTCGTTTGTCGTGCGACAATTCAAATCATTTGCACATGTCGCAAATACATCACCAAGCAAAAACAATGTATTACGAACGTACGTAAATGTTTGATTCATCATTCAGCGGGGCTGTATTCGACGAGAATGCATATGTACTAAAAATTTGGTAGGAAGTTATTTTTTTAACATGTAAAAATGTTTGTATTTTGATGTTTACAAACAACATGAATTTTTAATGTTAAAAAAAAATTTAATCCGTTCTTGGTTATAATTACTGAATTTCTAATAAATTTTAATTTAAACAAAAGAACGTTATTTAAATTACGATGAAGAGCGCCCAAAGGAAAATGATTTTAATATTCAAGATTTTTAGTATAAGAATTTTTCCGCGGCGAATAAAAATGACACGAATGTATGAAAAAATTATTTATTTATACTTTTACATTGTTTGTATTCTTTTTATACAGAATAATGTCCCCTCACTGGGGTGTACCGTGCCGAGGGAAACATTTTACAAAATGTGAAACATGCCTTAAATTAGTTGTTTAACAAAGTTTACATAATAATAATATAAAAAAACGTAATAAATCTTATTAACCTAATTATCAATATAAACTAAAATAATTATAAAAAAACATAACCAATTTATATAAACCAATAGACCGAGTTTCATAAACAGTACACACATTTTACCTATTTGGCTTGATCCACTAACCGATCCGTGCGCAACCCACCTCCACTATCCATTTCTTAATAGCAATTTTATATAGTGAGTACTTACTAATTGTCCTTATGGATAATGGAAGTCTACTTATATATTGTACACTTTAACCGAGTAGTAGGCCAATCCTCTTTGACCGAAGGTTGTATTAATTTATTTTTTTTGCAGCATCGGGGTGGAGTATCTAGTCACTCTTGTATTTGTAACGGAAGGTAGAGAATAATGTTTGTGTGCGTATAGTAACAGAGCTTTTACATTAAGTTGTTTTATAGATTTTACATTAAGATATACATCAATAAAATGATCGCAAGTAACGCCACTGATTTGATGCCGAGATTATTATTGAATTTATATTTGAAATTGACTTCGGAAGTTAAATTGATTAACAAAACGATTTTCCTCGTCTTGTATAATTTAATAATCATGATATTGTAGTGTTTGCGAAAGAAACATCTATTTTATTCGAAGTGAAACCACAGCAATCAGCTATTGACGACACAAGCAATGGTGTTGAATTGGTTTATTTCATACAATTTATTATTAAACGACAAACATTCTAAATGTATAAATGTTAGGTCAAACTGACTGTGTTCAAAATAAGGAACTGGATTTTGCTAATACTACTGTATTCTTAGGCATAAGAAACCTTAAATTTTGAACTATATGTTGAACCACGCAACAATTGAAAAAGTTGATTTCATTAGGTATCTTGGCGTATTTTTTTACGATAAACTTACATTTATCAAACATATTGACAAGATTTCAAATGAGGCGCTAAGCATGTTGGGGATTCATTTGTAAGGTTACTAACAAATTAAAAAATATCACTCCAATCAAGTCGCTTTATTGCTCCCTGGTTAGAAGTCGTTTAGAATATATTTCTCCAGTCTGGTCGCCCCATTATAGTGTACATACTGATTCACCCGAGCGCGTCCAGAAGAAATTTCTAAAATATATTCATTTTAAACTACATATTCCAGCTGCTTTATTTAATTATAATCAATTGTTATCTTCAGGAAATCTTTTAAAACTCTCTGATAGAAGAATCCCAACTGACCTAATATTACTTTATAAAGTGATCAATTCATTCGTTGACTGTCCAGATTTGCTGGAGTTGGTGTGTTTCCGTGTACCTGGTCGACATACCCGCCATAGATCTTTTTTGTTCTGCAAGTTCTGGGATCAACTATCACTTGCACTCGCCTCTATCCCTAGGCTCCACGGATATGGCAATCAGTATGAGGACAAGGCTGATATATTTGGTTCTGGAATAAAACGAGTCTGATTTATTTTTTCTCTCGCAACATTATTCTGAAACTTTTCTTTATATTAAAAAATGTTTTCGTTTTTTTTTTCACATTTATATACAATATTTTGAGTTTGTCCAAATTTTTGTAGACAAGGACTGGATTCAACTCCCTGGGGAGCTGTTTATATTAACATATTACAACAGAGATGGAGAACATTTAAGAGAAGGTAATATAGAAGTCTAGGCATCTACAAGGCTTGTGACCTGTCAATGGCTGGTTTAAGTGGCCACTTTACACACTGTGTAACATTCACCATTCTGCCTGTATTTGAACATCTATATTCCTTCAATTCTTTCATCTGCTGATGTTTGTGAAGTTAAAGAGCTGAAACCTTTATTTATGCGGGTGAGATTCATCTAATTGAATTATTTCACCTACATGCTAGGCAACGCCTGAAAATATTATTTTTTCAATTTCTATTCTTCTTCATGGACCAGGTAATTTATCAACTTGTTGATATAAAGGTTTCAGCTCTTTAACTTCACAAACATCAGCAGATGAAAGAATTGAAGGAATATAGATGTTCAAATACAGGCAGAATGGTGAATGTTACACAGTGTGCAAAGTGGCCACTTAAACCAGCCATTAACAGGTCATAAGCCCGGTAGATGCCTAGACTTCTATATTACCTTCTCTTAAATGTTCTCCATCTCTGTTGTAATATGTTAATCATATTTATTTCGTTAATATTTTTGGCTGCTTATGTGTTGTTACTTGCTTACTGGCTACTTGTTACTATTGTTATGGTTATGCAATTTTATAATTTTTTGTCATGTATTTTTATACTATGTATTTTTTTTCATTTTTATGTTCAATATATTATGTTAAAGGCAATTATGCCGTTTATGTAAAAATAAATAGCTGGTTTATCGAACAGACTTGGTTCTGGTGGCTACGCTGTTAAAAAGATCTTACTCATGTAGAAACAAGGCTGGTCTATTTCAGTTACTTTTACAGCGTTACCTACTTAAACATAAATAATATAGTATAATATATAATTAAAAAAAACAAATATAAAGTATTGTAATGCATAATAATATGTGTAGGTACCAATTGTATGAAATACTACGTTCAATAAAAGATTAATAATATTTCAAAAAAATATCTCGCTACACTATTTATATGTGCAGTTATTCTTATTTTAAAATTTATTTTACATTTTAAGCCTTTTATATTTGGCATCAAATATTTTAGGCGCAAAACAATACATTGCTTTTTACCAAAGGCGGTTGATACAAATGGGACAATACTGTTAATTTGTGTTGCTGAACGAGCGCTTATATTTTGTTGGGTAAAATTGAACTAGTAGGCACCTCACAAACTTACATCCAATATCTTAAACTCAGCTAATAGATCTTCCGTTGGATACCTCGAGGGTTTTTTAAGAATGGTCTTCATGGTCCATTTTTGTGCTATTTACACTGGTTCAAGGATTGCACGAGAGCAACCTCCCCAAGCTAAATAGCAATTTGAAAGTTTGCTTTGGCAAACAGCAAAGCAAGTTTGTCTCATAAGTTGAACATTCAAGATATTTACTAGGCTTTTGTAAATGTAAGCTGATTTCCGTATTTTCTTGGATATTTCTGTAACTTAATCTTTCCAGCTTAGTTTAGAGTCTATTATGACCCCTAAGTACTTTATTGGATTTATTTGTTCTAATTTTTCACATTTGCACAAAGTGTTTGGCATGCACGAATGGATCTTGAGTGAAACATTTTCAGGTTCTGTTTTTTTCAGTATGAACTAACAAGTGAATTCTTAGATTACTCTTCGTTTTACAAAACTACATTGTGAGCATGAAAATGGTTTCTCGCCAGTATGCGTCGTCATACGATGCTTAACCCTAGGTTCCTAAACTATATTCAGGGTTAAATTGTTCATAAACATATGTCTCTGATACACCTTTCTTTTTAAGGTCACCTAGTTTAATAATTACGGGAGATATTGAAAAAAAATCTATAAAGATAAGTTTGAAAGAACTTTTATTTAAAATTATAACATTAAAAAAAAAAAAATTAACCAGAGCATTCTATGCACAAACTACCGCACATTGCACGCCACGCGCTGCGACAGTTTTATTACTTGAAGGTGTATAAGAGACGTGTGTTTATGAATCTAGGGTTAAACTAAAACCACACTGCGAGCATGAAAACGGTTTCTCACCAGGATGTATCAATAAATTATTGTTTTGTATTCGCTTTTATTTGTTTACATGGTAAATTTAGAAATTAATTCAAATCGACTTACTAGTGTAAAATTATGATTAATTAAAAACTAAATATACCTTAATTAAATTTATCTAAAAATCTACATAATACATAAATTAATTTTCTCTATCCTTAATACACAAATAGCATTTCGCCCGAAAATTGGAGATATTCTTTGGCAACTCATTAAAAACTTTCAAACATTTAAATGAATTCTTAATTAACTTTTTTGATAAACTACATTGTGAACAGCTTTTGTTTCATATCTCCTTTCCGTATTCACAGTCTCAATCCTGGGGATTGGTTTGCAGCAGTCTCGCATATCGTCTTCCACTGCGCTTTATTCTCTGCGGTTCGTTTCAGCTCAAAATGTGAGGCGCAGTTCAAGTTCTCGCACAATTGTTCTAAATACTCCCGTCCCTCTGTGATTTGTCTCCTCGGCCATTCCCTTTATTATGTCAAGCATAAGACCCTCATGGCGTATAATGTGGTCGATCCATTGGGCTCGACTCTTTGATATGGTTGTGATTGGGTGCCTCCCTTCTTCGATTCTCCTGAAAATCTTGTCCGTCTCTCCAGGAAGTTCCTAATATTATTTTGTAGCTCCACATCTCAAAGGCTTCTAGTCTTTTTCAGTAAGGCAGCATGTTTCACAGCCGTAAAACAATATGCTCCATACATATGTCTCGGCAAGTTGCTTGATCTATGTTATTTGACTAAAATAAATCTTTGACTTTTTGTTGCGCGCTAGCCTTGCTTGATTTTCTTTTTGCCGTGAGAAACCACACTGTGAGCATGAAAATGGTTTGACAATATGTACCAAAACGTAACATTTAAATGTTTTTTTTTATTAGATGTAAAATTACATTGAGAACATGATAATGGCTTCTCCATAGTATATAACAACAAGTGACATTTAAAATCATGTAACCGCCGTAACTACATTGTGAGCATGAAAATGGTTTCTCGTCAGTACCCATTACAAATCGTTTCTTAAATTACATATTAAGTAAAACTACATTGTGAACGTGAAAACGGTTTCTCGCCAGTACGCATCGACATGTGATTTCTTTTCTGACTGGATGTAAAACTACATTACGAGTATGAGAACGGCTTCTCCCCAGTATGTGTCATCATGTGACGTTTCAAACTTAATTAAAATAAAGATCTAATACCACATTCCGAGCATGAAAATGGTTTCTCGGCAGTAAAGATCAATTTTTTTTGTTGATAAGCTACTTTTCGAATGTGGGAACAACTTTTCAGCAATCTGTACCAACAAGTGACGTTTTAAAAGAAGTTCTCGTAATTTTGAATAACCACATTATGAGTATGAAAACGATTTCTCGCCAGCATGTATTAAGGTGTGACGATTTAAATTACTTTTTTGATTAGATGTAAAACTACATTGTGAACATGAAAACGGCTTCTCTGTAGTATGCACCAACAAGTGACGCTTTAAAGCACTTCCCCGTAAACACGTAAAACTACATTGTGAGCACGAAAACGATTTCTTGCCAGAATGTATCACCATGTGACTACTTAAATTACTCTTTTTTGAACACGTGAAACTACATACAGAGCATGAAAACGGTTTCTCACCCGTATGCGTTACCATGTGTTGTTTTAATCTATATTGAAATGGACATGTAAAACTGCATTGCGAGCATGAGAACGGCCTCTCACCAGTATGTGTCATCATGTGTTTTTTTAAATTAGATTTCATGGAACATGTATAACTACATAGTGAGCACGCAAACGGTTTCTCCCCGGTATGCGTTAACATGTGACTCATTAAATTTCTTTTCCGAATAGATACAAAACTACATTGCAAGCATTCAAATGGTCCGAACACGCGTTTAGGGCGAGTTTTCTTCTTTGGCGTATTATATTCGCACCCCAGTAGTGGTCCCGCACTATAAGACGGTAGATCAACTCTCTCCGGTGATAACGGTAGCGACTCGGTGGTATCTGAAAAGTGAAAGTTATAATATTAACACGGGGGAATATTGAGAGACCGTACAGCGGATAGTAGGGACATCGGCGAACTGCTTATTATGTTAGCGACGACAGCTTACCCACCACATACCGCATCTGAGGACATAAGTATTCTTGATACACGGAAAATTTGCTCGTTGTCAAACGAGAAAAGCTGCCCGAAGGAGCTCTCTGTAATCTGGTAGCCTTAGCATCCAGACTAGACCAGATCTGGTTTAGATAGAAAGGAATCCAGAAGTAGGGGAACAGGGGTCACAGTGGTTAGTGGGGTACAGTGAATAATGTGTAATAACACACAAACTATTGGTCACACACACATGCTCTGTTCGTACGGACGAACGTTCTAGTCATTCTTCGACTCCTGCGCTAGTGAGCGGCAAGCTGTCGTGAGTGAAGGACAAGTTGTGCCTTGCTTGGCGAATCGTAAGTTGATTTTTTTTTCACACTTGATTCTGAATGGTTTTTACCTATTTTACTAAATGATTTCATATTTTAACCTATTTTATCTTAAATAGTACTTTGTTAAGCTGTGATAATTGAGTGGTTGCTATTTATATTGCGAGTGAAATCTGTACTTTATTTAAATATGTTTACAAAAGGACTCTGTGGGGTAGAGTGGTTAAAATGAATTGGGGGCACAATGGATAATTTATCCATATTGCCCCACATGTACTTTTCTCACCTAGGCTATTTGTTTTGTTCAGGTTCCTGCCTCACAACATGGTACGCAACTGAGAACGGAAGACTAATATCGGCCAACACGGAGAATACAAAATTAAAGAGGCCGTTCAGTTGGTACGACAAGGCAAAAATATATGAAGTTGCAAAAGATCGAGACATACCGTACACCACACTCTACAGATATCATCATAAAACCCAGAATGAAGAGATCCAAAGGTTCACACCGAATTATGCTATCAGAAAGATTTTTACGGACAGTCGAGAAAACACTTTGGTGGATTATATTCTTTCATGTTCCCAAATGTTTTATGGACTGACTATTATCGAAGTTCATCAGCTCACGTACGAAATGGGAGTGCAGAATAATATATCGATCCCTCAAAAGTGGCAACTAACAAAACTTGCGGGAACCAACTGGTTGTATCATTTCAAAAAGCGCCATCAAACTTTGGGTTTAAGGGTCCCCGAAGGATACGGCCTGAGTAGAGCTATTTCATTCAACAAGCACAGTGTCAATGTTTTTTATGATAACCTCTAGAATGAAAAAAGAGAACCAACTTTCGGTAATGGAACTAGAATTTTTAACCTGAATGAAACTAACACGATGACTGTACAAAAATCCGCCAAAGTGTTAGCGGTCTGTGGGCAAAAGCGGGTTAGCAAAGTCACCAATGCAGAAAAGAGAACGCTTGTGAAGACATGCTACCTTATCAGTGCTTTGGGACACGCTCTTCCACCTGTTATAATATTCCGTTGAGTACATTTTAAAAAACATATGTTAGCTAGGCCTCCAACTGGGACCTTGGGACAAATTCAATGTTGACCTCCGAAAAAAATATTTACGTTAAGAGTGATGATGTTAAATACTGATATCTAAGACTGATTGCTATGTTTATTCATATTGAAAAATCAATGTATAACTTATCATATTAATCAATGTATAACTTATCATACATTGATTTTAGTGAAACAAAAGGTTCTTTCTTACATTAAAAATGATAAAAACATTACATAATTTATGGGATTGTGCAGTTTATTACACCTTTAAATCACATTATTCAGTGTGCCCCACATATAGATGTTCGCTCGATGATTCGCTTGGGGCACTGGATAGCCAGTGCCCCAAGCGAATATTCATAGTGCCGCATATATGGGGCACAGTGGTTAATTTTCCCTTTTTTTAAGCACTCACAAGTCCAAAAATGTAGCTATACTCGTCCTATAGAGAAAAATATTAATCCTAGCGCCAATAATGTAGGAGCTACGAGATGTCAAAACGAAACTAACCACTGTGCCCCCTGTTCCTCTACATAATATGCGCTTCATTCGATTGAGAAAAGAGGGAAGTGATTTCTTCACTGACTGGGATTAAATTGCTTGGACATGATCAATTCGCCGAAATGATTACAAAACTATAAATTTTATATTTGAAGCACTGACTTTATGGTTATTCATTATAATAAAATCGTCCTTCACGAAGAAGCTTGTTTGCTTCGAAACCAGTCGGTGGAAAATAAAAATTAGTGGTTAAAAACAAAGTTGTTTTATTTATTTTATTTTATGATTACAAAACTTTTTAAAAGCCTGGAAATTATTTTTAGAAGCCACCAGATCTGCATATCCGACAGGACCTATAACAGGGCCATGGATAGTAGCGAGAAGCTCAATGGAGCTTCTCGCTACTATCCATGGCCGAATGCGGTAATCATAGAGAGGGAGAAAGGGACAAGACCACAGGATGTGTTTAGAAAATTGGTTTGACATCAGCGAACTGTTGATCTACAGTGAATTTTATATTGTTACTGGAAAGAGGGTCCGCCTAACTTTGAAAAACATAAGGAAACCTGGAAATGATTCTCGCAAAAAAAAACTCAGGCAATAATTTAGTTAAATAAATAAAATGGGAGGGACACTGTTAACTTTTTACTACCTTCATCGTTGCGAGAGGTTTCTAAAGATTCTTCTTTTGTATCAGGATAAATTATGTAAATTTCCGGATAGCTCTGCGTATCACTCTCCTTAATATACTGTTGCTCCGTACTGGTCCCCGGTTCGGTCTTGACGGTAGCAACACCTCGCATTTCACTTCCGTAGGGAGATGAGTCCCCTTGCCCGGTATGAGGAATATCTTCTTCTACATCGCCAGTCTCCGGTTCGCACTTAATCATGGCCGAAGCGAACATCACAAGTTCTTTAGCTCAAATACAAAGAACTAGCTTTCTCCGTAGATCAATCACCTGAAAATGTAGACGATGCAAATATAGAGTAATTTGTTTAAAATATGCATTAAGTAGAATCATTAATCGTAAAAATCATAGTCTTTGACAAAATACACAAGGTAAAAAGAAAGTTTACAAATTACAACAGGGATGGAGAAAGAAGGGAATATGAAAGTCTAGGCATTTACAGGGCTTATGACTTGTCATTGGCTGGTTTAAGTGACCACTTTACACACTGCGTAACATTCACCATTTTGCCTATGTTTGAGATTTCTTTGGGGGTACGAATATCATTTATTCTTTACACATGGCCCAACCATTATAATGTTTTTATTTATGAATTGTGCAATGTTGGGTTTGCCATATAATGCCTTTAATTTATAATTAAAAAGGCTGCGTCTCTTCCACATTTCGTTTTGGTTGACAGCACCGAATGTCTTCCTTTATACTTTTTTAAAAAAATACTAATAAATAACATGTTTTCATATCTTTTGGTCATAACCCGGTCTGAGGAGAGTTTTATTTATAATGGTTTCAGTTTTCAAGAAAGCGATTTGGATCCCTGATGTTTAAACAAGCTATAACAACGTATCTTTGCTGCCGATAGCCGTGTTCTAATCTCGGTATTAATTACCAAATTTCAGTACCAAATTATTTAATGGATAAGGAGCGGACATTGTCGGCCTTATGTCCATTGGGTCAATGAACCCTCGAAATTTGCTACCAATATAAAAAAGGTGTACCTATTTTGAATAAAGAACAAAAGATAACAATTTTTGAGGATTTCACCCCCTCGGGAGTCATTAAGATCAACAAATTACAACAGAGAAGGAGAATACCTTAGAGAAGGGAATATAGAAGTCTAGGCATTTGCAGGGCTTATGTTGTCATTGGCTGGTTTAAGTGACCACTTTACACACTGCGTAACATTCACAATTTTTCCTATGTTTGAACATCCAGATTTCCTCAATTCTTCCATTTGTTGATTTTGTGAAGTTAAAGAGCTTAAACCTTTATTGTAAATGCCTAGACTTCCATATTCCTTCTTTGAGGTATTTTCCACCCCTGTTGTAATTTGTTAATCTTAATGACTCCCGAAGGAGTGAAATCCAGTCTTTTGTTTACAAACATTTGGACGAACTAAAATATTGTATTAAATAGAAAGTATTTAAAAAAGGAACGATTGCAGATTGCTATTCTATTATTTACGGCGGCCTA